>NC_088366.1:38418341-38605841 GCF_034508935.2 Berghia stephanieae
GAAAATCCCAGAATGACACCCCTGGATAACGACATAATTTTCCAGTCCCAGGCGATAATGTTATCCAGGGGTTGCACTGTAATATACCACTTTCAGTACTGATTCCTTTATCATGATGTCTCTGTACGATCCGAGACAAAATGCAGGGAATTGAGTGGACTGTTTACGAATTACATCAATATCTGTATTAAAAAAGTGACAGGCATGGAAATATTTTGCATAAACACAAATGAGAATGATGAAAAGGAGACTTACATTGAGATAATTGTGAAAAAGAAACGACAGAGCTTATCAAATTAAATAATAGGCAATTCATTATTTTTAATTTGTGTGTGTGTGTGTAATTTGGGTATTACAATACGACATATCGCACCAGGGCGAACGTTGCCATACACACAGATGAAGTGAAAAACGAGAATGTTGTTGTTGATAAAGATGAAGACGATGTTTAATAGATGATGGACGATTGAAGAAAACGATGCAGTGGGATAGCAGGACAACGGTAGAAAAACATGTAGAGTAGAAGTTTACAGTAGTAGCATGTACGGCAGGTCGAATTTCTGGTGTGTTAAGTTCTCGAAAATGTGAGGACAATCCAGTATAGGAAATAACATGGGCTATAACCCGAAACTTGCAAGAAAATAGAAAAAATATTTTAAATATGCAGTTAAAACTGCCTAGATGAAAATTGAGAGGGTTACAACCTTCACTTTCAACGTTTGGAGATTGTTTTGTTTGTTTGTTTTTAAGGGTTTTACAGCGCTTGCAACACATTCATTTAGGTTATATCAGCGCCAGTAAAAATGAAGAAAATGGGATAGTAAAAAGTTCTAGAATTACAATTAAAGAACCCAAGAGAAAGTAAGACAAAGGGGAATGGGAACAAATAGGGATCAGATGTAGATTCCAAGAGCATACCACCAATGTACTTAGTTTGAGATCACCCACAAGTCTCATCCGGACACAAGCACAAAATCCAACAAAGGGGAATACACTCAAATGCTTACATTATACATTAAAAATAACAAATATAATAATACATAACAGAGAGATGATTTACAAGGAAAAAAATATCATCTCCCAAAACAATAACTATGAATTTGACTGTTTCCCTCTCAGCCAGGACTCTGATGAGGGCCAGGAAAAAAACAACTACCGTAATCTCATTCCAAGACAAAGACAAAAAGCTTGTTGGATAAGATATGAGGGGATAGAAGACACAGTATGTACCTCCCTGCCCACTATGGGAGGACGTTTGAAGAGAAATGGAGAGAAACTGACCAAGAATGTTGAATCAGTTTACCAATAGTCATTAAAGGCGCGAAAATGTAATATCAGTTCACACCATAAATACCAATAATAATGAATACCAATAATAATGACGATCATTGGAAATAATTATAAATAACAACAAGTTATAACAATCAAGTAGCGGGTGACGACCACTGACAAAGAGTGACAACTTAGCAACGAGCAATACAAAACAATCAATAAAAACAATTCTGGTCTAACCAGAACAGTGTGTGTGTATCTTTATAAATCTAAAACAAACTTTGACATCCATGCAAATTATATTGGGTAATTTCCTTAAAACTTACATCCAACTCCACCGACGATGAGGACCTCCTGGGATTCACAGTGGGCCATGGCTCTCTCTGGTTGATTCATACAAGATTAGGGGAGTAGAGTTGATGTAAAACATCATAGTTTGGAGAAGATATTATGCAAAGACTAGGGGTATTGTTCAGTACCATGGAGGAAATAAACTATGGGAGAGAGCACTCAGCCTGCTTGTCGCTCAGCCAGCGATAAGCTATCACTGGCTGAGACAGACTTGTGCCACGCATGGCGCTATCTTCATGAAAAAAATGATGACACGTTGGAGAGAGAACATAGTTTATTAGTAGTTAGTATGTAGGAAGAAGAAGGATTACAGCAATATACTAATTGTAATATATATTAATAAAAGAAAATTGATAGATAGACAAAACTGATCATTTTCAGGTTAATCCAGTTAAAGATTTATCCTTATTCATTAATTCTTTCTGAAAGATATTAATCATTTCTCTCTTATATTGACTTGTATTCATATTTTTTTAAAACACACACAAACACAAACACCATCTACACACATACACAATACATTATTATTATTATTATAAAAATTATTATCATCATGGTTATCATAATAATAATAATAATAATAATAATAATAATAATAATAATAATAATAATAATAATAATAATAATAATAATAATATTAAAATTATTATCATCATCGTTATCATTATTATTATTAACATAATAATAATAATAATAATAATAATAATAATAATAATAATAATAATTAATAATAATAATAATAATAAAAATAATAATAATAATAATATCATTATCATCATCATCAGTACAGTTGTTTTTATTATTATCAGCGTTATTATTATCATAATCAGGATTCCTGTTATTGTATTAATGATGATGTGATGATGATGATGATGATGATGATGATAGAAATTCCATCATCATCATCTTCATCACCACCATCATCATCGTCACCACCACAACCACCATCATCAATAATAATAATAATAATAATCTAGACCTGCCAATCTTTGGGATATGGTATCAGGGACACCCTACTGCGATTGTGCCTGAATGCTGTGGCCAACTGTGTTGGCAGTCTAAGAAAACGAATACATGTAACTGGACAAAAAATTTGTATTCTTATATATGTTGCTTGGAAATTACAGGCAACCAAACAAATCGGAGAAAAGAAGAAGAAGAAGAAGAAGAAGAAGAAGAAGAAGAAGCAGAAGAAGAAGAAGAAGAAGAAGAAGAAGAAGAAGAAGAAGAAGAAGAAGAAGAAGAAGAAGAAGAAGAAGAAGAAGAAGAAGAAGAAGAAGAAGAAGAAGAAGAAGAAGAAGAAGAAGAAGAAGAAGAAGAAGAAAAAGAAGAAGAAAAGGAGAAGGAGGGAGTAGAGAGGAAGAAGAAGATAATGGAATCTTAAATACTTATGTACAACAAGATGTCAAAAGATATCTATATACAATCACAGGGATAAATCTAGTTGTCAGAGGAAGCAAGAAGATACGGTACTCTCTTGTTGCCTTCTTGCATCTTCTCAAAACTTCATCTCTTAGGGTCGTATCCGGAGAGGTGTTTATCTTTGAGACCAGTATGGACTCAAGGGTCCTTATGGACATGGAGGACCTTGCTTCAGTTAAGTTCTTTCTTACAACACTTAAAATTCTCTCCGAATCTGCATTGCTATGAAGAACACAAATCACTACTAACAATAATTTGCAAAGATTAGGAAACAGCAGTCTGTTGTCAATGTCACTCCTCACAGAGGAAATTTTCGTCAACTTGACATCAATCCTCGTTTCTTTTTCAATTTTAGGAGTGAATGAAAAGGACTGAAAATTCTTAAACTCATCTCTGAGAGTATTTTCATCACACAGGTCAAGGCCTTGAACTTCGAAGAAAAGAAGGTCAATGAGTTAAATTCCCACTCTTCCCTTTAACTGGTTAGCAGCTTGTGTCAGGATGTCTGATTCGAGGGAGAAGCTGGTCTTCATATAATCCAGAGTTTTGATGAAGAAACCCCTTGCATTATTAAAGACTTCTGCTCTGCTCTTGCTATTACGATTTTTCAACAAATCATTTGCAAAACTCCCTAGATCTAGACCTTTGTCCAACAGGTGATTCCTTTCCAAAGTATAATCAAGTTTCAGAATGTCACTTTCACACTCCCGGATGACTGAAGGCTTTATTAATCTTGGTAATGTCTCTGAAATGGCCTTACAAAATTGGCCGAGTTGTCGTAGAAAAAAATTGCATTTAAATTTATTTTTTTCCCCCCAAAATTGAAATCCGGTACTGTACCAGACAATCACCATTTGAAATTAGTACTTTCACCTCTTTATGTAAAAAACATTCCTTACAGAAAATGTATATCACCTTAACCATGGAGAAAAAAATGTGCCATCAGACAACCTTTGAGATCAACAAACTCAAGGAAATATGTATTACCAACATTGCTCTTTATAAAGCCATCCGCTTATATCGCCATCTTTTAAATAGGGAATATTTCAATCAGCTTTCCAACAACAAAAATTACAAGTTCCGTCAGCTTAAAATGTCCCAAACCATACTTGTGGACACACAACACCAAAGATGATGACATTATACCAAAAGAACTAGTTAACATTATTGTTGATGAACAGCAACCTAAAGAAGATGACATTGAGGAAGAGGATGGTGAAGAGGAATGGTCTTCTGAATCAGAGGATGATTTTTAGGACTGTGACCAATGGGTGGATGATGAACTGTGAAGAAAAATGAGTATGTTCCATACCTCTCAAACCATATCAGAATATATATATATATATTATGTGTGAATGTGGTGAGTGTGTGTGTCACAATTATAATATAAATGTATTTCAGGGACACCTATTCTCAATAGTTCACATTCTCATCCTAAAATGCTATAATATGTATTTCGAGAAAATGATGTTTTTGTTTATTAATTTTCTATTTGTCATTAGTAAAGATAGTTTGTATGTATTTCAAAATGACCCTCAAATAATCAGTTTCAAACATAATATTTAGTTATATTAAATTAGACATGTTTTAAAATACAAAAATGCATTTTATGAATTTTTAGAAATTTTTGCACCGAATGACCTTTCAGGGGCAATAACTCTGTAAAGATGACACTATTTTTTTGGCAGCCGGCCATAAACGGATAGCTTAGATGTTATACTAACTAGAAAAATTGGTCTCATAAAATCCCCAGGGGGGGGGGGGGAGTGGGGGTCCCGGTAGCCCTTAGTCCACCAAATCTCTTCCTCCATCTCAACTGTCCACACATCTTCATCTACTGACAATGACCAGGACAACATATCTCACAGACAGGTGGTCTGCTTACCCCCTGACATCCCCCTTACCACCTCTGAACGGGATGTCCTTAGGCAGTTGTCTCAAGTTCAACCCACTCAACCCTCGTGCAGACCACATACAGAGAGAACATGATATACATCAATTTACATGCAAACTGAGACTACAACTATATTTCAAGAGTAAAGAGAAGGATGACAAGAATAATAGTGACGAAGACGATAGGACAACCAACACTGATAGTAACAAATTTCACTCCTTCTTCTCCAAATGTCAACCTCGCTCTTCTTTCATGCCAGCGCCAGGCCAATCTAATACACTTGATTTATTTATAGACATCAAATTTGAAGCTGCCAATTTCCATCCCCGACTGATAGAACATTTGAACCTCAGTACGGCAGAACAACAAGCCCTTCGAACCCAGTGCACCCGTAAAGATGTTGTTATCAAGCCTGCCAACAAAGGGGGTGCCATAGTACTATGGGGTACACAAATATATATCCAGGAGTGCCAGAGGCAGCTAACTAACACGCAATGCTACAACATTTTAGAGAAAGATAACACTCTATATAACAACACACACTGTTAAAGATTTAATAAAAACTCGACTCCTACCACCCGAAGCGCATAATCTTGTCATCCCTCCAGCGATCTTGGTTCCCCCACTTTTTACCCGTTACCTAAAATACATAAAATGAAAACCCCAACAGACATTCCCCCAGGTAGGCCCATTGTTTTTGCATGCAGTCATGCAGAAAGAACTTCTGATCTGCTTGACTTTGTTTTTCAACCTTTTGTGCAAAAACTTGCTACTTATGTTAAGGACACTAACCATGCTCTCACTATTTTTAGAGATTATACCATTTTGGACTCCCATCCCCACTTTTTGCTCACTATGGATGTCTCATCCCTATACACTTTGATTCCCCACTCTGATGGTCTTAAAGCAATTAAGTATTTCATCGACCAAAATCCTCCCACAGATATTGGGGTTGACACAGTACTCAGGTTAACATCTCTTGTCCTGAACCTCAACAGCTTTGAATTCAATGACAAGCTTTACAAACAAGCGGTGTGGCCATGGGCACAAGAATGGGACCTAGTTATGCTTGTCTATTCATGGGGTATCTGGAAAAACAAATTATGGATTCATTCCCCGGTCCCAAACCTGAGGTGTTTTTGAGATATATTGACGACATTGTCGGCGTCACTGTACTGTCGGAATCAGAACTTAACAACTTCTTTGATTTCTCAAACAACTTCCACCCCCAAATTAAGTTCACCAGCACTGTCTCACATACCGATGTCACTTTTTTAGATATTCACCTATATGTAACCTCCTTCTGCCTCAGCACTTCTGTCTACTACAAAGACACAGACAGCCACAGTTACCTGCGTAATTCATCTTCTCATCCCATACCATGTAAAAACTCTATCCCCTTTTCACAACTCCTCCGACTCAGATGCCTGTGCACCCATGACTCCACATTTCAAGAAAGGGCAAAAGAACTCATTGACTTTTTCAGAGCCCGGAATTACCCTGCTTCTATTCTTTATAAAGCACTCAACAAAGTCAACACCATCTCCAGATCCCGAGCCCTTAATCCCACAAATAGAAATGACAAAGACAAAACCACCGACCGCCCCAAACTCATCCTTACCTATCATCCCCATAACCAACAACTAGCTCATAGCACCAAAGCACAATTTAATATTCTTAAACAGGACCCAGTTACTAGACACGTTTTCCCTCACTCTCCTCTTGTTGTCTATCGCGGTGATCGCAATATTAGGGATCAACTTGTACATAGCCGCTTAAGACAGTCCCCCTTAACCTCCGCCTTTGGTACATTTCCCTGCAGTAGGAGGTGCTTAACTTGCCCTTACATTAACAGAACAGCAAGTTTCCATTTCCCCTTACGTGAATGGACTATTCAGGGTTCATTCACTTGCACGTCTAGGAATGTTAAATATGCCATTAAATGTAGAAAATGTGATATGTTCTACATCGGTCAAACAGGCAGACACTTGTCTGACCGTTTTAGAGAGCATCTAAGTGATACATCTCAGCAAAAACATGTACCTGTTTCTGACCATTTCACATCTCCTGGACACCAACAATCAGACATGTCAGTTTACGTACTGAGACACTGTTCTGATACTCAGAGTCGAATCCTCACTGAGAGGAAACTTATTATCCGACAAGGCACTTTGAAGCCAAAGGGTATTAACATTAGTCTTCACATTTAAAAAACTTTTCTCCCCTATCTCTCCCTTCCTTAACATACTGTCCCTCAATCAATCCTTCTCCCTCAGCCCCCCCCCCCCCTCTCTCTGTCTCTTTCTCTCTCTCTCTCTCTCTCACCCTCTCCCTTTATCTCTCATCCTTGCAGTGTTTCACCTCTATATTTATATACGGTATATATTTCTTAAGGAGATCATTCTCGTTTAGTTCAAAAATTAATCATTCTCCTAATTCCATATATATTTTTTTAACAAGTGGGCGGTTATTCTGTTTACACTTAAATGTTTCAATCGTTTTGGTAACACACACTTATCTATATATTATTATTGTCATTGCCATTATTATTATTATCATGATTAATATTATCATAAATATTAGTATTATTATTATCATAATTATAATAATAATAATAATAATAATAATAATAATAATAATAATAATAATTATTATAATAATAATGATAATAATAATAATAATAATAATAATAATAATAATAATAATAATAATTATTATTATTATCATCATCTTTATAATTATTATTATTTTTATTGTTATTATTATTACTTATATATTTATCTATTCATTTAATATTAATAATACTTGTCATATATTCTCTTTTTGACTTTCTAGCCCTGGCCGTTGCCTTATTATATACACTCTTAACTTCTCCGCATAGAGTACCTACCGACTCATCATTCATATTACAGGAAGGAAATCTCATCCTTACCTTTATACGGCAATTCTTAAAAAATATATATATTTTAAAAAATATATATTTATATAATATTTTTTTTATATTTTCTATTTGAGTCTCATCATTTTCATTATTTATTATTTTTATATATTATATTTTTTATTTATGATTATTTATTTACATTATTTTTTTATTTACAATTATTTATTATTATTTATCTAATTATTTTATTATTATCTTATTATTTTTTTCTCATTCTATTAATTTTACAAATACATGCCAAATATACTTCTAATGATGTGGCCCGTGCGGTGACCAGAGGCAACGGCCCAGTAGATAGTGTCAGCTATCTTTCCCTTTTAATGAGTGTACTTTTTATTTTTATTTCTATATGTATTTTGGCAAATTGATCATTTATTTACCGGATTAGATTTTCATTCTGTTATTATTACTATTATTATTGTTATTATTATTATCATCATCATCATCATCCTCATTTTATCTAATTATTTATTTATTATTTTAATCAGCATTCACATCTCTGCTTCTATATTTAATTTTGATCAGCACAAAATTGTACAGTTACTAAATACTTCTATTATTTATCTTGACGACAAGATTATTTACACCAATTTCATCAAAGTGATTCGATTAGGAATTTCAAGCTAAGTTTTCTTTCTTTCTTTATTATAGAATGATATAATTTGTTTTGTGTTTTTAATTATTATACATACATACATACATACATATATCTATATATCTATATATCTATATATATATATATACATATATATATATATATATATATATAAAGTATCAATCCACTATTAAGGTGACCACTGTGAAATGCACCAATTGGAGGACCAAGCATATGTCTTGATCAAATTGATTAAACTGTTCAATCTTTGTTCAAATGAGTATAGTTTGATGCCCTACAATGATTTATGAACACAATTCTGATGCTTGATGATCACAATGGTATATAGAAAATTACTCGGTCCCCCTACTGTTTTACTAAGTGTTTCTGTAGCTTTAAGGAGACATTTGGTAAAAACATGTTTTTAGGGAGACCACATTAAAAAACCCTTTTAGGGAGCCCAGTATATGTTTATATATGTGTATACCTAAGAGTGCATTTTCAAGTGAGCTACCACCAAATTGTCTAAAATAAAGTAAGTCCTTAAGATTAAGAGCTTCATGGCCATAGTGTCGAAGCTTATCCCAGTGTGCGTAGAGTGAAATGGCCGAGCAACGCATTTACTAACTCCTGGGAAGGTCCATCCCTCAGAAGGGGCGCTCAGGGAAATAACCTGGGACTCAAACACGGCAAAAAAATATTCCCAGTTGCTCCGTGCGCCATTGTTTTTGCAGTCCCCGACCCTTTAGAAACCTGACGACCCAGGTTAAGATCAGAGATAGAAGGGACCAGGCAGAGGAGTTTATTTGTTGTTGTTGTATACCACTGAATGGACTTGGTTTGTTTTGTTTTGTTTTTAAGGGTTTTACGGCGCTTGCAACACATTAAGGTCATATCAGCGCCAGTAAAAAGGAAGAAAATGGGATAGTAAAAAGTTCTAGAACTACAATTAGAGCACCCAAGAAAAAGTAAGGCAAAGGGGATTTGTTTCAAATAGGAAACAGTAGATTCCAAGAGCCCACTATCAAAGTACTTAGTTTGAGATCACCTAAACGTCTCATTCAGACACAAGCACAGGTCCCAACAAAGAGGGATACACTCAAATGTTTACAAAGCATAAATAATATGTAAACAAAACAATAAAGAGCATAACAGACAGATGATTTACAAGGGAAAAATATAATCTCCCAAAACTCGAACTATACATTTGACTGTTTCCCTCCCAGCCAGGTCCTGGACAAAACCAAGTAATCCCATCCCGAGACAAAGACAGAAAACAAGTTGGAAAACAGACATAGGGGGATAGAAGACGCAACGAGTACGTCCCTGCCCATTATGGGAAGTCGGGAACCCCACCCAGTGAATGGAGTTGGATGGATAGGACAGCAGATCTGATGGACACAATGAACGGCTTCAATCAACATCTCATTCACTTTAACTTGCACAATGCTTGCTTTGGTTTCGTGGTAGACAGTTCGTCTGACGCCCGAGTTGCCAGGGTTCGAATTCATATTTGTGGCGATGCAGAGTCATTGTAAAAGTCTCATTTACAGTCTCACTTGTGTTAATTGGAGTACGTTACTGAATTGTAACAACGTTGTTCGTGTCCATATAAATGTACTACCACTACCAGCTGCACGTTGAGCTCATTGTGGGTTTTATGATACATCAAGCTCGTGTAAAATTACATTTACATTTGACCGAAAAATGATACATAACGATAGAAGTCTACAAATCATATTGCAGGTTTATTTCAGTTCCAAAAGCCATCACAAACATTCATCCACTGTATCACATAAGTCTTTGGTCACCAAATAAAAGCATGAAGTTTGTTATGTGTACAGTGCAACATAAAAGGATAGAAACAGTTTTACTGATAAAACCCTCAAATGATAACAAACCAATATGTTGTTGCTGGTAAGTTGCTTAATTGCATTTGTTAAAAAGCATAAACTGTGAAGCAAAAGTGTTGAAAATCGTTTGAATAAAGTTTAATGCAAAAAAAATAATTCTTAAGCACTTTATGCCGTTCTAAGCTGTCGTTGCTGCATTTTTTTTCATTATCAATTATTATTATTCTGATTAAGGAGGATGAGGGGATAAAGAAAGAATGAAATTAAATGCACAGAGGTGTCATTTCTTGACAGTCACCTCTAAAGATTGCAACTCTTAAAATTATCATAAAAAGAATAGTGAAATTTTACATTAGGTATCTAGACAATGCTGAACATAAAGCTACATTGACCAATTAAGTTAGGGTTAGTAGAAAGACTTTTTATTCTGCCATATCTGATTCTTTCAGATAGTTCTACATAGCTGCCAACTTTTCAAAAATAAAATAAGGAACGCTCATTTGGCCCGGGATGAGGGGCGATGTGTGCCGAAGCCCCGCCCCCCCCCCCCCCCCTTCATCGAATCGCAACATATAAAAGTCAGCCTTTTTAATTACTATTACTAACACTAACAAGTTTGAGATGACAGAGGCTAGTCCAATGTTGCTCAATTATCGGGTTTAGTACCAGCACATTTGAATCGTTAAAATGACACTTTCCACAATGATTGTTGTTTTGTTTTTAAGGGTTTTACGGCGCTTGCAACACATTTAGGTTATATCAGCGCCAGTAAAAAGGAAGAAAATTGGATAGTAAAAAGTTCTAGAATTACAGTTGAAGCATCCAAGAGAAAGTAAGACATAGGGGAACTGGGAACAAATAGGGATCAGATGTAGATTCCAAGAGCGTATCACCAATGTACTTAGTTTGAGATCACCTATAAGTCTTATCCGGACACAAGAACAAAATCCAACAAAGAGGAACACACTCAAATGCTTACATTATACATTAAAAAATAACAAATATAGTAATAATACATAACAGAGAGATGATTTACAAGGAAAAAAATATCATCTCCCAAAACAATAAATATGCATTTGACTGCTTCCCTCCCAGCTAGGACTCCGGCGAGGGCCAGGAAAAAAACAAGTAATCTCATTCCAAGACAAAGACTGAAAGCATGTTGGAAAACAGATATAAGGGGATAGAAGACACAGTGTGTACCTCCCTGCCCGCTATGGGAGCTTTCCACAACGAGATCAAAATTCAGAACGGACAATATAAAGAAAGAATTCAACTGCCTCAACTTTGATAAGGACCAATACACAAGAAGCACAATTGTAAAATAAATGAAATAACTTAAGATGGTTAGAAATGCATAACTACCAACCTGGTACATCACTTGAGAGGGCGTTTTGGGGTAAAAATTAGGTGAGTTCAGATAAAAAGTAGACGATAGCATATATGTTTTCTTTCATGCAACATAATGGTCTTTAAGTAGTATACTATAATAGTAGTTATAGTAAAATGCACCTCTAAATATTAGATAATTCCTACTTCTTTACTTTGACAAGATAAACACACCTAAAAATGGAGTATACTTATTTTTCTTGAACCTAAACCGTTACAAAAGCTTGCTTGAAAAAAAAAATAAAATCATATGAAGATGTTTTTAAAGGGATTAAATTTATATATTTCATAAATTAATAAAGGGAAATAATCATTGTCATCTTTAATCAATATAAGCAATTGATTTTCTTATTGAATACCTTCCAATCAAAAAGGTGGATTTAATTTTATTCTTAATTAAAATAATATTTGTAACAAATAGTGAAAGTATCAATACTGTCTTAGAATATTCAAAGTATATCGAGGCTAACATCCATATCCTATGCAAATCTCCAATACATTATGAAAGGTTTGATTAAAATACAGGCGTCATATAAACGAATGGAACTTTTTTAATTGTTGAAAATCATTTATGATAGAAGCATAATTCAAATTAAAGAGCTACACAAATGGAGATTATGCTCTCACTGGACACCAATAATAATGATAATAATAATAACAACAATAGTAGTAGTAGTAATAGTAATAATAATGGATCAATAATAATAATTCATTAGGCTCACATGGCTTTTTTACCACAAATTAGTCAAAAATTACAAAATACGGATTTTGAACTAAAAATAAGCACTTACGGACTCAGGAAGTCAAATACGGAACAAATCCGTTTTTAACAGAACGGTTGGCAGCTATGGTTCTACAAAGCATTTGTCTCTCAAGCTGAGCAAATGAATGTTCATATAATATAAAAAAGGATATTGCAATGATGAACAGATTGTACTATATAAAGATAAAACGTTTTTGTAAACCCCCAAAATATGTCAATAACACTATACAAAACAATGAATGTAATACAAATCAAATTCATGATTGTCATTACACCGATTGAAACGCTCTTTCCCTTCTATATTTATTTCTTTCATTAAAAATCTTTGTCTTCACCAAACTAATTAGTGTACCTTCAGGGATTCCTTTTTGTGAAAATACCCTGTGGTGTTTTAAGAACAGAATAATTTCAGACTTTCTAGGTAATGATCCCCTTGAACCATGTGCTGAAACATCTTCGACAAAGTTTTTAAAATATGACTTGACTCTATCTGTATCCTCATCTGACCATGACATGTATCTCCGATTTTTGCTTGAATTCCTCTTGGGTTCAGTTTGTTTTGAAGAACACGTAAGCTGATTTGGCACTCCTGCTTCACCATCAAATATTTCTTCTTGATTTGCAGCTGTTACTATGGATGTTCCAAAATTTGCATTTGAGTCTCTATTCACTACAGAGTCATTTGTTTCAATGTTACAATTTCCTTCCCCAGTGACCGATGCTGAGTTATCAATTTGACCCAAAAAATGACCAACTTCTGTTATTTCTCGTATTGCAAGTGGACACTAATAAATGTTTTGATTGATTGATTCACTGTGTCCCATATGTCGATAGAAGACATCTCTCTCGTGTTGTGGGACATCAAGTAAGGCAAATAATGTCGAAGCTCGGTGCCTGAATTTATCAGCTATTAACAACTGGGGTTTCTCTAAATCCTTTACTAAGGAAGTGACATATTTGTTGGCAATGTAACCACTTACATGATCTTTGGATATTCCTGTATTTGGAAAAAGAAATGGGTTGTCTGAAATATCAACAGCTTTACGCTCCTGTGCAAGTTTCCTTAAAGGCTGAATTGTGTCATTGGGTATCAACACAGGGACCAACATCTTGCTTCCCTTTCCAGACTGATAGGCCAGCTTATACTTCTCAAGTAACGCTTTTTCCAGAGGATCAGTGACATGTTGTACAAGCTGGGGATCAACCCATACACCTGAATCTGCATCATTCCAGTCTTTTAACAACATCCTTGCGGGTTCTCCGCCTCTCCTCGCATTAAACATTGTAAGCCTAGCTACGATGACATTGCGAAGCCTAACAAACATATGTGAATCAAATAATTGATAATCATCCTCACAAATACGGACCATCTCTTCAGTAATAAATTGCCGTAGCTTCTTTATATCATTCTCTAATGGCATCTCTTTGGGTTTTCTCAAATTTGTTCTCTTTGCTTCACATTGAACTCTGGCTGTAAAAAAAATACTATCCCAATTATAATCCAGGACAGCTTTGAACAAATCTATCTCTGCGGATTCTTCAATTTTGTTTTGCATTATATATTCCCCTTTTAAGAAATTAATTAACTTTTTCAATATAAATCCAATTGAAAGCTTCAAGCCTGCTTTCAATGTCCCATCCTCTTTCAAAGTCATTTCAGAAATGGTTTGCGATATTTCATTAAAGTTACAACGCTTCACCACGTCCTCTCCAGAGAAAGAAGGTTGATTTGTTCTCTTCCTAGTTTTTAAAATCAAATTTCCTAAGATGCGTAAATCACTCATTATAACTTTTCTCTCCTTCTTTGAACTTTTACTCCACAATTTTGTTCCTAACAATACTATAGCTTTGTCAGATCGACACAAATTTCCACTTCATCATTCCGAAATTTGTCAAGAATATTCTCCTTTATTTCTTTACTTGCATTGGGAGCCACGGGATAAAATTTTACAACCCCAGTACACAGAGCATGCTCAGTACTACATTTCTTTTTGTGTTCATAAACCCTTCGTCCAGAGTAAAACCCCTTACAGCCAGCACACATAACAACTTCATGTGACCCTTGTGCTCTCTCACGCATAACTATTGAATTGTTTCTAGTGTTTGAATAAAAAATGCCCTTTTTCTTGAGATAATCCATTGTTCTATCCCTTTCCTTTACAGGCTGTTTCATGGCCTCTGTAACTTCTGTCTCATCTTTGTGTTTCCTCATCAAATGCCTTGAGAGTTTTGTTTGCAACTGTCCACAGTATGGACAGGGTCTCCTTGGCTTTTTGTATTTCTCTGGAAAAAAAAGAAGAAAATAAAGCACATCATGCTATGAACTATGAAAATAAATCAATAGACAGATCGTATGCACATCAGCTACATGACAGCGATAGAGAGGAATAGCATTCCAAATATTTAAGGCCTGGACAAGTAACTGTCATAATTCCTTCTTGTTATATACTTTTCTACCATCTATTCCTTTGGAAGAGGTATGTTAGATTTGTGGAGACCTCTGCCACATAACAAATCCAGTGAAAAGACGCCATATTTTTGTTTTGAAATAGAAATAAATAGATCAATCCACCCACTTCACTGGGTTCAGGGTTCCCTCTTCATTATAATCAAAATATGAACATAAATCGGAATAGTAACACATTGAAGTCTCATCTGAATACATAGATTGTCCTTTGTTGTTTCAGCGAATAATCAGACAGAATGTCAAAAGAATTTTAGGTTTTTCCCCAACCACCCCTTGGAGGTATCAGTATCAGCGGAATGTTTTTTACGTTGAGCAACAAAATTTACTCCAAATGCTTCACTCGACCCAGGCGGAAAAGCAATCAAGAATAGACCCAAGTCCTATCCAAAGACTAACATTTCATTTAAGTTTATTGTAGGCCCTTGGCCAATCGACAAAATTCAATTCACATAAATTATTTACAACAATCAGAAATTAATTATATCAATAATAGTAATAGAATGCAATGAAGGCAATATCATAATAATAATAATAATAATAATAATAATAATAATAATAATAATAATAATAATAATAATAATAATAACAGTAGCGGCAATAAGTAACAATTAATATAGTAACAAAAGTAATAATAGACTATAGTTCATAGTCATAACAATGACTTTCTTTGTCATTGAGGGAGTGAGAAAACATCACCGGCTGGCAGAACAAACAGCCGACATCAATCAAACGTCCTCCAGACCGGTTGAGCATCGGCTTCATTAATTCCTTAAAGACTTCCCCCCAACTGCCTGAACGATGCTGATGCCCAGACAACTTAATCCTGATTTATATTTTGTGGGAATGAAATATGACATGTATATGCCGGAAATATTTCAATAACAAACACACTGTTCAGATAGAAAATATTTGAGTCTTGCCTTTGTTAATTGACACAGGTAAGTTAGGAAAATAAATGCTAGTAAAAACGATCAGCAAGTTCGTGAACACTGCTTCTCAACTCGAACATATGTTTTCATCAAATCTACACACATCATGTTGTGAGCTGAATTTTAATGATCTCAGTTGTCATTGAAAGGAAACCCAAGAATTTTAGAATAAAGAAAAATATTGAACCTGGAAGTCAAAAGGGTTTGTAGCACAGCAGACATTATCAAAGTATAATTTTAGTACCGACAAATTAAAAAGAAAATGTGCTTTTCTTTAAATGCTCCCAATCATCATATACTGTTTAGGTTGCAAGATTAATAAAAATGTTATCTACTCTGATTCTCGTTAAGTTTCCAGCTGGTCTGTGAAAAAAAGCCTTAAGCATCATAGAAATACAAAGAAACAGTTTTAATATATAGATGGGTTGTAACAAAAAAACCATTTTAACACTTACAATACAAGCAATTTAAGTCTATTACAGACAAAAAAACCCCCAATAAAATAAACATGAACATTTTTATGGCTGGTTTCACTGATATCACTCACACATTGGGGTTTCAGATTCTAAGATGTCCACCCTATCAAATTTGGATTTGTGCTTGTTATGTAAATGGTAGCGTATTTTGCGACGCAGCACTGCCAAAACAGAAAAAAATGCAATAACACAAATGCAGCACCATGGAGGGGGTGGAAGTTTTCTTTTAAAAGGAATGGGTAAATTAAAATTGATCCCACAAATATCAAAGGAGAAGAATGACAAAAAAATGACTCACCATTGCACGTAACACGTTGGTTTGCAAGTGTATAGCATTCGGGTTGAACCTGGGTCCCAGACTGGCAACGAGGTTCAGTCTGTGATAGTTGTGGATGAGGCTCTGACTGAGTTGGGGAATGAGCACTAGGTTCCAAAGACAATGATGTACTCAGCATTGGGTACCTCACAGAGTACGTAGAGGAATCAGACTCGGAGTCAGCAACAAAATCGGGACCCTGTATATTTTGTGGAAAAGATGACAGATCAATCAATTTATTCATGTTGACAATAAACATGAAGAGCCATTGTTTAATAATCCAACTAAACAATTAGCTGGTTAATAATGCAAGTATAATAAAAAAGAGTTGAGAAAGGCAGACATATTGTCTAAGTATTTAATATGTTCAACTGTGCTTGGATAAATATAGATACACCAACCAGGGTTTCAGTAAACCGTTTTTAACCAACTCTTTAAATCCTACACCAGGACCAACAACTACAAAACAATTTTTTATATCACTACGATTCTGGACATATAAACGGTTGTCATTGCAACAATATGAACTTCCTAACCTTGCAACTGCAATATAGTTAACAAAAAAAGTTGATAAACATTACGATGCAAGAGAATTTGGACAAAATGCGAGATCAAAAGTATAATCCCAACAGAAGCTATTTTAATTTTTCCTGGAAAACGCATCATTTTCACATTTTGTCAAATAAAAAACAAACGACTTCAAATGTGAATGGCTCATCAATGAATATCACTTCAAAATATAACGAGGAAGGTTTAAAATAGTGTTATTGTTGGCGAAGTCCACTGCAAAGAAAAATTTTTAACAACAAAAACTAGGAGATCTCACTGGTGTAAAACAGTGTTGTCCTTGTCCTGAAATATTGTATTGCGCCTAACAGACTGCAGGTCTCATCTTTTGTGGCAAATATGTTTTGTCCACCACAAAATATGGTGATGTGAAGCATTTTGAGCATGGTGCCAACTGTGGATAAACGCTATACAAATGTTATGATTTTATTTTAATGTACATACTTACCACAAATGAATCATGTGATATGGAACTTTGTTCTGCATCACTTTCAGGCTCTGAGTTGGAGTCTATATAGAAAATAAAAACAACAAAAAAAAGCTGAAGACTATCATGTGCAAGTTTTTCTCTAAACTCTTAAACAAAAAATCATGCCATCTTGTGCTGTAAAAGGATTTTTTTAAATTATTTACCTTATGACTATTGTCCTTTGGAAAAAAAAGAAAATTAAGTCCGAAACCTTCTGGCTATTTTCTTTTAAATTTCAAGAACGTCAGAGTTGGCAAGGGAGGACGGAAATATAATTCCAGAAACCAATCTGTCTATAATCATATCCATATGATAGTTTTTCGTTCAAGATTCAGGTACAGTCCACTTAGGATAATCGCAATACCTTGGGATCATCGAAAATGTTGGGATTAACCGAAATTCAGTTTCCTGTCCACTATTTCAACATTTTACACATTTATTGTCAACTCAAACCAGTAAATAATATTCTTAGTCCACCACATACAGAGCAATTTGATTGAAACAAAACCATATGGCAGCCCCGTGTAGATTTGTCAACCAAAAGCAGCTATGAAGCAAGCCGATATCTTATTCAGATTGGAAGAAGTTTCAATCTTTTTTCTCAACAATTCAACATTTGTCAGAGTTAAAGAGATTAGCCTTAATGAGAGACAATAAGCTCTCACCAAACTCGTTGGTCACAATGCACAGTTGTTAATCCTAAAACAAAGGATATCGCTCAGTCTCTCTTTATAACTGTCATTTATAACCTGTTGTCAAGATTATGACCAGCCCCACCCTCTTCTATTTAATGGCCACCGATGACGTCACAAACCCATACTGCAGAGCCCCGCCCTCTTTCGACTCTAACAGAGTGGTGACACACTACTGTAGCATTAAATCCTGCTCACTCTCGATTCTTCAACCTGTCACGATTTCATCCATGATGAAATTTAATCATGATATACTGTTTGATTTCTTGAATTTACCACTTTTTAAAAAACCGAAGTTTGTTGCAATTAACCAGTGACTTTTATATAGAATTATTTCCATTGCTTAGGAAATATTGTGATTAACCGAAAGTTGCGATTAAACGAGTTGCAATTATCCGGAGTGGACTGTAATAGTATTAAACATCATGACTCAAAAAAAAAAAAAAAAAAGCAAACTATGTGTACCTAAATGTTATTCATTTCCTCATCAAATTACATTCTTACCATTAACATCATAGATCACATCAAAAGGGTTGTCTGGATTGACAGCAAGACATTTTTCAGGATTTTTAAAGCTCAAATCTCTCTGATCTGAAGTTACAAAAGAAATAGCATATTCTCAACATTAAACTATGATTTTGTGATATGGCATACTGTATGCATAAAGCAAGATGCAAAGACAGGTTTAAGTTTAAATTATTTTTTATATTCTTTTCAAAAATCCATTCTAGTTTTGCCAAAATAAAATAAACACGAGAAGTGTTGAGTTGGATAGCGCTAAAACTAAAAGTAGTAGTGGTAGTAGTAGTAGTAGTAGTAAACGACAGATCTTACTAGTGTGAATCTACAGTCTACAGAAGTTCCCGAATTATCTGACTCCACTTCCAAATGACTGACTGACAAGTGACAATCATCAATCGGTGTGTGTGTGATTAGGTACTTTGGTAAACGTCCATTTGGCCTCCAGCAGGGAGCCGATAAATGGCCTAGTGGCTGTGACTCGATTTTTTGGACTTTTGAGTGATGGGTCTCAGAAAAAGTTCCATAGATTTTTTGTTTATGGATGGATTTTAATGATTTATGTCTTATTTTCTTCAGGAGAAATTACTCTATCGTTTGGTGTAGTTTATTTTAAAATCAATGACAATTTAGTATAACTTTTGATTATGGATAAAATAGGGTATAATTTAGCTTTGGATAATTAAAAGATTAGAACTTGGTAAATCAAAATTTCATGCTGGCACGTTTATTTAACATCTTAACTTTTTTATAAAATTAAATTCAGGGCAAAGTTGTATACCGCATCCATGAAATTCGTTCCAGTAAAATCCTTACTCAAATCTTAGCGGTCATTTTAGACCAGTTTTGAAATCCAAATGGCGGTTACTACCGGAAATGCAACAATTTTCAGGTCACAAAGTCCGTCAGTAAATAACAAAGGCAAATAGAAGACCATTTGTCAGCCTTTAAACTAACACAACTTTTTTTTCTGCTTATCTGATTTTCACAATTTTGGTATCATTAGAATCGTGTTGAAAAGCACTTTAAAATGATATAGGTTTCATTGAGCTCAATCCAATTTGAATTTTTTACCAAAGTACCTAGTGTGATGTCTACCCTATTGAAAATCTTAAATCAACAGTGATGTAATAAGAATGGCCAATAACTTACCATTTAAATTATCTCGGTGTCTCTTCAATGATGCCTCCAGCATCAATTTACCCCACGATGCCATAGACGTCTAGTTTGGAACTCAGCAAGTGACGAAAAAATACTTGCTATAGAGAGGACGTCCGTCGGCCACTCTCTTCGCAAGTCAGTTGTCAGTGGTTATCAGATAATCATTGGTTCTTGAAAAATATAGAAACACAGCGGTTCATTTAAAAAGACTCTTTTGTAGATCAAGATATAATGTTAGGTATTGCACTTTAAAATCTCTTCAGACATAGAACGGGTCAACTTGACGTCTAGACCAAATCATTTCGAAGATCGATATGGCAACAGCAACGCCTGGAATGGAGGATTTAAATGCGGCATCTGACGATTCTACTGCTATGACAGAAGATGCTCCATTTCACGACGTCGAGATGGCTTCAACTGGCATCAGGCATCAACATGCTACTCAATAATGGGTTTGATGAAGCGTTTGACTAAGAATTAAAGCTGATAACTGATAACCACCTACTACTGACTTGCGGAGTGAGTGAGTGCCGAGTGCCTCTTTATGCGCGAAATTGACTAAACATACGTTTCACGAAAAAAAGAGGGTTACTATGTTTGCTTGTCTCTTGTCACCAAGATAAGAATCCGGACCAAGATTCGATAAATCTGTTTCTAAAAATAGATTATAATTCGTATATCTTGTTCATTCCTCAGTTCATCAACTTTCACACAATTTTATATTAGGTTTTCATTACTATAAAAATCCATATAATGCTCTAGAATTTTAGAGAAAATTTCGGAAAGATATATTGCCTCACTATTGAAATATATCGATGAAAACACTGGTACCCCTATTGTACTTTTTTCAGGCGGTCACCTTATTGACCAACGTGAAAATTTAGGCATAACTCTTCTTACTGTGGTGTTTAACAAATAACTTCAATACTATGATTTACAATTATATATCCTTGACGGTTGGGTTGACAACCTTAAACTAAAATCAGAAAAGTGAATGTGCTAGAGGTCAAATCAATAGGGGGACCGGATTTTGGTCTCCCTATTGGTAAAGTACTGTAAAATGAACTAATAGGGGTACCAAAAGTCTCCCTATCCGGTATTAATACATATATATATATTATATATATATATTATATATATATATATACTTATATATTTATCTATTCATTTAATATTAATAATACTTGTCATATATTCTCTTTTTGACTTTCTAGCCCTGGCCGTTGCCTTATTATATACACTCTTAACTTCTCCGCATAGAGTACCTACCGACTCATCATTCATATTACAGGAAGGAAATCTCATCCTTACCTTTATACGGCAATTCTTAAAAAATATATATATATTTAAAAAAATATATATTTATATAATATATCTTTTCATTGAGTTCCTCCATCATTAGTTCATTTATCTATTTATATATTAATTTGTATATTTATGATTATTTTATTACATTATTTTTTTATTTATCCAATTATTTATTTATTTATTTACTAATTATTTTATTATTATCATTATTATTTTTTTCTCATTCTATTAATTTTACAAATACATGCCAAATATACTTCTAATGATGTGGCCCGTGCGGTGACCAGAGGCAACGGCCCAGTAGATAGTGTCAGCTATCTTTCCCTTTTAATGAGTGTACTTTTTATTTTTATTTCTATATGTATTTTGGCAAATTGATCATTTATTTACCGGATTAGATTTTCATTCTGTTATTATTATTATTATTATTATTGTTATTATTATTATCATCATCATCATCATCATCATCCTCATTTTATCTAATTATTTATTTATTATTTTAATCAGCATTCACATCTCTGCTTCTATATTTAATTTTGATCAGCACAAAATTGTACAGTTACTAAATACTTCTATTATTTATCTTGACGACAAGATTATTTACACCAATTTCATCAAAGTGATTCGATTAGGAATTTCAAGCTAAGTTTTCTTTCTTTCTTTATTTTAGAATAATATAGTTTGTTTTGTGTTTTTCAATTATTATACATACATACATATATCTATATATATATTTATATATATATATATATATATATATATATATATATATATATATATTATATATATATATATATATATATATATATATATATATATATATATATATATACTTATTAAATTTAATTTATCACTCTTCTCTATTTTAAATATAGCTATCTTTTAAATATAACTTTGAAGCGCATCCTTCCATTCCCGTTCTCCCACTTTCATTCTCTCTCTCTCTCTCTCTCTTTTATTATTATTATTTTTTAAAAAATCTCAACAACGGAGGTGGGGGATCACTGATAACACTAATACTGTCTAGTATTCTTCAATTACCCCCCCCCCCACCCCCCTACCTTATTCTTGAAATATATATATAGTTTTTCATCTCTCTTTCTCTCTCTCTTCCATTGCACACACACACACATTTACAAATTTTCGCCTATATTATTATGACAATCTAATATAAATATATATGTATTCTGTGTTTACTTGATAAAGGCCAAGGGCTGAAACGTCGTTTGTTTTGTGTTGTTCATTCATGAGTCAGATTTACTCCCTTTATCTTTATCTCCATTTTATTGACTCATTTAGGCACCTCTATTTATTAGTTTTACTAATCATCATCATCTTGTTTATGACCATTGACAATAAAACTGAAAACAATTAACTTGGAATGAATATTTATATAAAAACTTCTGGCTTTTATATGGTACACAAAGAAAATGGGAAGAATAAAGAAGAGAGTGCTTTGTATAAGTAATGAATTGGAAGATGTGCCAGTATCACTTATGTGCTATGCAGAAGGGCAGGGCAGGCTATTACACACATAGTACGTTTGCGGTTAGCCCTGAATTCGATGATGGTGTCACTTTCAATTTGGCATGTCTCAAGAACCGAGTGTACTGACCAATGGGTGCTAGCACCTACTGGTCAGTACTGACTAATGGGCGCTAGCGCGTATTGGTCAGTACTGACAATGTACCTTAGCGCTTGTTCGTCAGTGCTGACAACTGTCTTTCTAAAACACATTTGTCAGTGTTTGATTGTTAAGTTTAAATCCTCTAACATTCTTTGATAATCACATTACTTCAAAATATCTTGGATATCAATTTAACTTTATGTCAACCACCAACTGAAAATAGACCAGGGCTATGGTCAATACTGACCTATAGCCACACCGCCACAGTGTTTTCTTTCTCAGGAAGACAGCACAGTAGACTCACATTTTCACTACATTTATCTTTTAAATCACATATTTCTGGAATCTTCACAACAATCAGACATTGCAGTTTATTATTATAAACATAGTACAACTGTCTACTTTCTATTGCACTAATGTTAATGCAGGTCAAATTTGTAACAAGTCTAGGGGTGAGGTATCAAATTTCACTGGGAATATCCAGCAGTCTATGAGATGTCTAGGCTATCGTGGGTGATGAATTTGGACCAGTTACACAATGCAAACAATGTCGTAATCATTTCCTGGACTCCCCACTGACCATGGACCACGTTACTACACCAATTTTTTTATTTAAAAAAAATTCTAGTTTTCTCCTTAAAAGTTCCCACGAATATGTGTAGTACAGGAACGTATATATATATAGCAATGACTATCCCGCAAAAATCTTTGGGTCTCTTTTTCGCTCACGAAGTGCCCAAATTCGCGTCAAAATATGGGACGAAGCCGTTTCGTATATGCTATTTTAAAAAATTAATTACGACGCTGTTTATTGATGAATATGACTGAAAGTTGGCACACAGTTAGAAAAAAGGTCATTTTAGATTATGTCAAGCGACAAAACTCGTGCGATTACCAGAAGACCGTTAAAAATAGATTTTTACTCCTTGGAGTAAAACATTTCTAAAACTACCGGGCGTGGAGGTTTTGTCGCTGACAAGGTAATACATGAACATTTCTTCTTTTTGGTTGTAAAATTTCATATGAATATGACGAGTACTTTTCCCGTATTTTACAAAACACCATCCTAATTTGCTCTTCAAGTTTCAATCTTTTAATCCATTTATTACGCAAGATACAACCAAAGGTCGAAAAAAAATGCCGAAAAAGCGTCCCATATTTTCGCGTGTTTTTCCTCTTTGCGGGTCATCCAAATAAATGACACCTTTGAAACTGCATAACTTGTTTATTTATGAATGGATTTTCAAAATTCAAAAACATTTTTACTCAGTGGAGATAGGGCTTTGATTTTAGACAAAAAGTTTCCTCAAAAAGAGAAAAAAACATTTTTCATAGTCATTGCTAATATTATATATATATATATATATATATATATATATATATATATATATATATATATATATATATATATATATATATATATATATATATATATATATTATATATTATACAGAGATAGAGCCAAGATAGAGAAAATAACAGTGGCACCTCCGAGGAATTAAGAGATATTCAGACATTATTCTCAATATTCACACACACACATACACACACACATTATATACATATATATATATATATATATATATATATATATATATATATATATATATATATATATATATATATATATATATATATATATATATATATATTGTAGTGTATCCTACTTTGACAAGTGGTACCTGAAGATGAACACTTAAAAAACCGTGGCCACTGCATTTCACTTATGCAGTGGTTGGCACACCCGCAAACTGAATGTCCTAGTCGGGGACCAGCCACTCCCATATGAACCGCACCCAAAATACTTAGGGGTGACGTTGGATCGCAGCCTTACCTATCGGGTTCATCTCGAAGGGGTTGCCCGGAAGATAGAGAATCAGTCTTCTGAGGAAGCTGGCGGGATCGACTTGGGGTGCTAGCCAAGCGCTCCTGAGAACGTCCGCCCTGGCACTATGCTATTCCACCGCGGAGTATTGCGCTCCAGTGTGGGGTAGAAGCAGAAACGTTGAGAAGGTGGATGTAAAACTTCGCAAGTCGATGCACATAGTGTCGGGAACGCTAGCAACAACCCCTAGAGAATGGGGCTCGATAATGGCAGCGATCCAGCCCCCGATGTCCGGAGGGAGACGATTACGGGAAGCTGGCTGAGTAAGATCAAAGAGAGAGGGAATGGGGATACCCCTCTCATGCGCATAATGGACAGTGCCCCCGTTTCGAGCCGAAATAAGTCCCGGCAACCCTTGTACGCAGAATCCCTGACTACGGACAGAGCTGCACATACGAGATGGAAGTCGGTTTGGACGAATTCAATCCCTCGTGGGGGCGGGACCTACACTCCTCTAAGCTTGGTGAGAAGTTGCCAGGCTTTGATACCAGTAAGAGGAGACACTGGGTAGCTGCGAATCGGCTTCGGTCGAGGAGCTGCCTAACGGCAAGTGCGTTACATCGGTCGGGTCTAACTTCCTGTCCAATATGTCCACGCTGTGGGCAAGAACCCGAGACGGCAGAGCATCTAGTCGAAAGGTGTGTTGTGACGATGCTACCAGGCGGGTTCGCGACGGTGCACGAATGCGGACCGGACTTTGCTGATTGGGTCGATCGTCATAACATAATAGTGTGAACCATAAGAAGCTGCTGCTGCCTTGAGCACGCATTCACGTAAAAGAGAAATATTTTTTTTTAAAAACCTACCTCTGTTTCAAAAACTAGCATCTTTCAACTTTCTAAGAAACATTTTGATTTTTCAGAACTTTAGTTCGTTAAAAAATACCGGCCAATCTGACCTGTCGAGTCGAATGAAAACGAAATTTTGTTCTTTACACGGTTTAAAGGAAATGCCGTAAATAAGCATTCATGGACTTCCTGTGTTGTTTTTAGTGTCACGTGACCGTTTTGAGAAATTTGTCGTCTGCTACAAATAATTAAACTGGTTGGGGGGGGGGGGTGGTAGACATTTTCGTTGGAGCAGAAAACAAGTGAGTATTATTTCTTGTACTTGTAGAGAGGACTAGGGTCCAACAGCAGTCAAGTTGATTGAATGAAAGAAAAAAGGCCTTTTTTTATCCGCCGCCACCACCACCGTGAGAGTGGGGTTGGGGGGGGGGGTTGCATGAAGACGAAAGGGAGACGTGTCGCTTGGTGACCTTGGTGACGTAGGGCATGTGGCAGGTGTTCTTAACCCCTTAACAGCGAAGCTAATTTTTTGCTTTCAGATAATAGTTTGCTTTTATCTTTATCATTGTTAACGGAGAATACAGCGTTTCCACCAAGAGAGCAGTCAGACTATCGCAACTCGGACTTCAATTGTCTATAATCGTTTTGCCGTTACTTGTCTTTTGATAAAAGAAGATTTGGTGTTAGGTCAAAGATCGAATTTCGCCGCTAAAGGTTGCATTGCTACTGGGTTTGCTCCCCCCCCCCCCCCGCCCCCTCCTTTTTTTTCAACTTAGTAATGTTGATTGATATTTCTTTTTTTGTGATTAGCAAGTGCCGTAGGAGTCTCAGAGGATGCAGGAGTACTGCAATTAACCCTTTGCCAGTGACACTGATTTTTTTGTTTTCAAATAATATTCTTCATTTATATTATTTTTTAACGCAGAAAAAAACAAACAAAACGTTTCCACCATAAGAGCAGTAAGAATATTGATAAAAAGCGCTTTGAGCACGTTGGGTGGATATTGCCCTATATAAAAGCTCAAGTTTTTAAATTGTAATTTGTTTTTTGTCTTTTGATGAAAACGGTAAGATTTTATTGTTGGTCCAAGTAAGATTGATATTCGGCTTTAAAAGGTTAAGTTGTTTTTTGTTTTTTTTTCAGGTTTTTTTGTTTTGTTTTTCAAATGCGGATACGCTGCTTCTTCCTCTTTTTTTTCCTCAACTGGCAAGCTATCGCTGTACTTACCCGCATGGCTTGCACACACAAAAGGATACATGTAGGTCACAAAACCTTACATCCAGGTCACAAAATCAGACAACTAGGTCACACATCAAGACATCTCTGTTTCGTTTGTTCCAAGATAGCAAAACAAACCAGACGTATTGGAGTTCGAAAGAGCTTTCCATAAAATATTTGGTATTTGCAAGACCCCCAGAAACCAATTCCCGATACAGCTCTTGTGCACAGTTACTTATGATCTTGATTTCTTTCGTACCCACCCCCAAAATCCCACTTATTGTGTGTTATAGGCAGAACATAATAAATAGCTGGCTTCCACGTGCGTGACTAAATTCGCCAAAGAGAGAATCTATACTTTGGCATTAGACACCCATTACCTGATGTCTTGGTTTTTAATCCTAGCCGAGTGAGAGAGAAAAAACAAAACAATCATACATGTATCTGCAAACAGCAGAACGCTTTCATTTTACATTGAGATGGGAAGGGGAAGGGATAACACTATGACAAGAGAGAGAGAGAGAGAGAGAGAGAGAGAGAGAGAGAGAGAGAGAGAGAGAGAGAGAGAGAGAGAGAGAGAGAGAGATGGGCGGGGGGAGGGGGGGATAGTAAGGGGGAGTAGGTAAGGATGAAAGAAACAATGGGTTGCCTGATGACGTAGATCAAAGGATTGTTACAGCGGTGTTCACGGTGCGTACTTCGTGAAATTTTAACCTTTTACAGTGACACTGATTTTTCTCTCCAGATTGCTTATGCAGAATAAATCGTTTCCACCAAGAGAGCAGTAGTAAGAGTATATTTCGACTCGGGCTTCAATTAAACTATAAATCGCAAAGCTTGTCTTTGATAACATTAAGACTAAGATCTGGAGTTTAGGGAGTGTAAGATGGAATCTCGCCATTAATGGTTAAAATTGTTTTGATTAAAAAAAAAAATAACACACACACACACGCGAGCGTGAGCGGTCACGACAGCGAGGACCAGCTATTGCTTGTGTTGCAACGGTAAACCAGTCTACGTGTACGTAGATCCTGAGGCTAGATGCCCTGTTACCGTGTACGTAGGCACTCCCAAAAAAAAAAAAAAAAAGAAAACAAGAAAAAGAAAAAGAAAGACACACACACAAACACACACACACTCACATTCACTAATTGACACAATGACAATCATAAATTAGGCAATGGTGACGTGCACTTTGTTGGCTTTGTCTATCTTGCCCTCCTCTTCTCCCAAACCTCTCACCTCCTCTTGACTTGAATATGCGGATGACTGGGTTTTTATTGACTTATCATGAGTAATTAATGGTCAATATACTAAATAGCTGGTGTCTGGAAACTGAACGTCAATAATGGCATTTTTCAGAACTTAGTTTTTGTTCTCTACCTATCTCTCTGTCCGCAGTCTATGTTGGTCAATATGATATCTATTTATTCTCTCTCTCTCTCTCTCTGTCTGTCTCTCCCATTTTATTGTGAGAAAAATAGACGGGGAAAAGCATGGAGGGAGGTCGAGAGTGAGAGAGAGAGAGAGAGAGAGAGAGAAAGAGAGAGAGAGAGAGAGAGAGAGAGAGAAAGAGAGAGAGAGAGAGAAGAGAGAGAGAGAAGAGAGAGAGAGAGAGAGAGAAGAGAGGATATTGATTGATAGAGGAGAATGAGAAATAAAAGAGAGAGAGAATAGAATGAGAGAGAGAGAAGAGAGAGAGAGAGAGGAGAGAGAGATAAGAGGAGAGAAGAGAGAGAGAGTAGAAGATATTGATTGTGATGAGAAATAAAGAGAGAATAAAATATCAAATGAATGATGGAGATGAATGATAGATAATATAATAAGAGAAGAAGTAGAGAGAAGAGAATAGAATAGAGAGAGAGAGAGTGAGAGAGATAGAGAGTAGATAGAAGAGAGAGGTGAAAGAAGAAGGTGAAAGAATAAAAGAGGATAAGATAAGACAGATGCGTAGGAGATAGATAGTAGATAGATAAAGATAAACAGATAGAGTAGATATGATTGTCGTTAGGTAGTATGTATGAGAAGGATGCAGATGCAGAGGAGATGCAGCAGAGAAGAGAGAGAGAGAGTGGTAGATGAGTACTGACCAACAGAGCAGGAGAGTGTGAGAGCAGTGAAAAGAAGAACGCACAATGCTATACACTTACTGCCACAACGATCAGCTGTGCTAACCACCACACTCTCACTCTCTCTCTCTCTCTCTCTGTGGTGTTCTTTCCTTTCTCTCTCTCTCTCTCTCCTCTTTGTATTCTTGTTTCCTTTCTCCTCTCTCTCTCTCTCTCTCTCTCTCTCTCTCCTCTCTCTCTCTCTCTTCTCTCTATTTATCAATTCCGGGAATCTATAACATCTAAAGATGGATGAAAAGAAGAATAAGGAGGAAGAGGCGGAGAGGGAGGTGGAGAAGTGGGACTTGAAGATAAGAGAAAATAATAATGAAAAAAATATAGAGACATACATAGATAGTTAGATAGATAGATAGATAGAGAGATAGATACATAGATAGATAAATACATAGATAGATATATAGAGACATACAGACATACAAATTGATAGATAAATACAACCAAAGATAACATATTGCACTGTATATATTTGTCCCGATGGTTGTCCAGCCCCGTAGGCCGGCCCCGTAGAACGTAAAATTTCGTCGGCGACTCGTCCTTCTATATAAGAAGTCACTGGCTTCCATTCATCGCTTTCGGTCAACCATGGTCTTTGAAGTTACACAACATATACCGCCTGTGATGCCTGTACATAAATCAAGGGCTGAGCTGACTCATGTTGACAAGCGAGCTATCAAAAGAGCAATCGTTGATTGGTCAAAAACTCAGGATTTCATATAAGGACATAAGTTCTGGAAAGCGATACCCACCCACCTGTCAGTGGACAGAACTGATATGATAAAATTAGGCCCCATAAAATGTTATATCATGGTAGCTCCACCCTCTCTTTCTATTCTGGCGTAGATGTAGACAGCGATAGCATTTCCGATATCATAATGACTAGTGGGCAAAGGGTTAAAGCTTCCAAACAATCCCAATCGTCGTCTATCTTTAATCGGCCCCGTTAGCGCCCCGAAGCGCAATCTGTCTATTGAGTACCTACTACCTACCATGTGAGACGTTTATGTTTGCTTCTATGTGAATATAAGGCTTGAAAACATTATAAGTACAGCATAGCATGCTAATACCGAATATTTTTAACAAACTCATAGTATTAACAATCATCATCTTTCTTCTTGTTTGACTGATATAGAGAACTACTGAAACATGGGTATTTTATCAATACAATTTTTTTTCTGCCTACAGCAGCTCTTCACTATATCCGTGTTCTCCTGAATATGGGGTCATTAATAACATGTTCGCCGTCTAGTATTCTTCAATAACACCCCCCCCCCCTTTCCTGTCACCCTGTCTTATGTCTAATTTATATAGTTTTGATCTCTCCCTCTCTCTCCTCTCTCTCTCTTCGCCAATCTCTCTCCTTCTCTTCCCTTGCAAGCACACACATACACACGTTTACCTATAATGTTTTAACGATTATGACAATGTAATACATATAACATATTTCGTGTTTACTTGAAGATGGCCAAAAGCCGAAATGTCATTTGTTTTTGTGTTGTTCCCTTATATATGAGTCACATTTACTCATTTTCTATCTCTCCAACTGAATTGATGCTATGTGTTTAGGTAAAAACTTTCTCTCCTTTATTGAAACACCACCCATATGATTGATGACATCCATTCCAAGCACCATCTAGACGTCTCCAAAAATCATATCTGTCACGATAGTATCAACTAGCAGCTCCAGATATAACCAACTTGACCATTCCACCCTTGCACCTCACTTCTGACCCATCAAATGCATTTACACTGACCTGCTTATGTCTCTACACCATCCTCCATGCCTACACATTTAGAGCTTACAATAGACTTTACACACCCAGTGTCCATCAAAGCTTTGCTTTTTCATTCCAAAACCATTTTTATCAAAGGTAGTGAATGCGCCTTTAATTGTGAAGGTAGCCATTGGTGCACCAGCCACTCTAGTTTTCAAATCTCTCAGCTCCAATTTGTACACATCTGGAGATTGCTGAAGTTCACAGCTCACTCTGTCCGGGATGTTGTTGCAGTCCAACCCTACCTCTGTGAAACTAGCCAATTGTCCAAGTCTCTTCAGTTTATTTACATAGACTAGAGATCTACTGATTCTCCCTCTTACTCCCATCGTTTTCTAATGAACTTTCCAAAGGTGTTAAAACTGTCATGGCAGTTTTTTGCATCGCTTGCGGCCGCAAAAAAATGGCAAAAAATCGCTGATTTGCATTGCGGCCGCAAAATTTGCAATTTTTTGCAAATTTTCGAGATTTTGCCAAAAAAGAAAAAAAAAAAATATTAAAAAAAATTTTGTGGGGACCAGTGATGATAATCTTCCGCGGATTTTTTCATAAATGTTCCGTTGTTCAAACATTTTCTGCTAGATGGTAGTTCATGAAAAAAAAAATGCCTTCTATCATTTTTTGACACCTCTGCTCAGTTGCATGAATTTTGGTGACACTCCTTTATTTAGGACATCAGTTTAGACACACTGGCGCCAAATGTCAAAATTAGCACAAGACACATGGTGGCCATGAATGAGAAGATGATCGAAAGGGAAGGGGATGGAGCAAATGGGTGTAAATATTTATGTACCTTTTAGCTGTAGCATGGTAGTACATTTGGCGATTTTATAAGTTTTATAAGCCTGTCTTTTTTTTTTTTTCTTCCTTTTTGATTTTTTTTGTTTGATTGTTCTGAATTTGTTAATAGTGGCCATGAACTTGTCTAATTATAAAACAATTAAAAAAAATAAAAATTCATCAATTCTCTCTCTCTCTCTCTCTTTCTCTCATATCCATATTGCTCTCTCACTCTCGGCCACCCTTCTATCTTCATATCATGTTTATAGATATCATTTGGTAATAGAGAGATAATAAGTTAGGCTTATCGATTTAAGAAATGACTGTTTAAAGGCTAATTTAAATTTGATTTGTTGACGGAATATGTTTTACAATTAAAGATTCTTATTTATAAGCTGCATCATCACAAGGTTGCAATAATACAGACACTAACCGGGTTTGTTATGTAAAAACAAATACAGTAAAATTACTTTAAACCGAAAGAAGCTAAACCGAAAAATACCTTAAACCGCAAAGAATTTAAGAAATTGTACTAGTTTCTTCATTATCTTTGTACTAATTCTTACGATGAACCGAAATACTTCTAAGTAGGACTTTCTTTAAACCGAAACAACTTGAGAGCACCTTCCTTTTTTCTCTCTCTATTTTTCTTCAAAAAGTCGGGAAGGTAGCCACACGTAATAATGCCCGGCGATATTAAACAAAGAGCGTAAGTATAAGATGAGGGTGATGGGTGGGGTGGGGGGTAGGCAAACGCTTCAATTACTGCACTTGGGCTTGGTCAACACCAACACCACAATCGCACAGACTGGAAAAGGAAGACAGCGGGTGACTGGCAGGCGAAAAATGAGGAAAGAGGGGGAGTTGGGGTGTAGAATCACGAAAGCGAGATGTTCTCGCTAGTGTGTTGATGCTTTGGAACTTTTCAACACGACAATAAGGAGGAGGGTGGAAGACGACTTACCATTGACATGCCATTTCATTTCCACTTTGTTTAAATGTGTGTGTGGAGGGGGGGGGGGGGGGTGAGGTTCTATGTAATTAGGCCTTTGAACCTCATGGCAATTCAACAACAGAGAGACGTGTAGTAGACAGCTTAGCATTGACACGCCTTTTCATTTCCATTTCACTTCATCTCTGAGTAGCTGCGCATCATTTATTATCAATTATCGCACAAGAACTTTCGATCTTATTTTAGCTTTGCATTTTACTAAAAGATGTCTAAAAGAAAGCACTGTGCTTACACGTTTCAGTTTAAAATCAAAATACTATGTAAGTCGATGAAAAAAAAGTTGATCAAGACGGAGATATGTAGAATACACGGCATCCCAAACTCAACTCTTTCAACAGTTTTGAATTGAAAACAAAAACACCCAAAAATATTTTTAAAACACAAAAAAAAAAAAAAAAAAAAAAAAAAAAAAAAAACAAATTAATGGTAACGAAGACTGCATTTATTCAACAGCTCCATTTAACGAGAAACCCATGATACGATTAAATAGTTACTACCCTTGAAAAACATTGCAAAACGGGAACTTGCTTTAAACCAAAATATCTTTAAACCGAAATGGTTTAGAAGGTCCCCAAAATTTCGGTTTAAAGTAATTCTACTGTACCTCCTGGTCTTTTGGCCAAAAGTTTATCATAATCACTTGATATAGTTGGCGACATTATAGGCCTCTAAAATGTTTAATTGGAAATGACAATTCATTAAATTATAATTGCAAAAGGTCAGGATGTGTCTAATGATCAGAAGTGCTTTAGGACTAATAATATATTAAATAACTATGAATAGCTCTGTTATATTTGCATTAGCTTTGGGTTCGACTGACGGGGCGGTAGATTTTCCTCCTTTTTGACAAATTTTCATTATCATCACTGGGGGACATGTGCTTGTGTCAGGATGAAACAGATAATCTCAAAATAAGTACACTGATAGGGTGTTCTTCCTTTTTCCTGGGTACTTTAATTGTAATTCTAGAACTTTTTACTAAATCCCACTTTCTTCCTTTTTACTGGCGCTGATATGACCTTACATTTGTTGCAAGCGCCGTGAAACCCTTAAAAACAAACAAATACCTTTCTCTTTCATGAACGAATTATGGGTTTTAAGGAAAATTGATCGCAACTTTTTGCGAAATTTTTGCAAATATTTTGCAAATTTTGCTGTTTTTAGATTGCAAAATTTGGGATTTTTTTTTTTGCAAAAAACCGCCATGTCAGTTAAAAGCACTGTCAGTGAAGGACCTCATCAATTTTCTTGAAAGTGAAAGCAAAAAAAAAAAAAAACCCACAAAAAACACACACACACAAATATCGAAACTTAAGCGACAGATTATCTACCTGTGATTTCGATCAGCATGGCAAAAACGGTTTCTTGTAAAGAGAAACATAAATCAGCTGGAGTGTATTCCCCACATTCTACAAGTCTTGGAGCTCTTTCCTGTTGAATAAGAATATAAAAATCTAAGACTAAACACATTTCATTGGGTCAAACAATTCCTAATCAAAATATAAAATTACCCTTCTTACCACTTTTTAATACAATACATTAGGAAAGCGTCAGTGAGACATGTGTTGAGATCTTATATTGAAATGACACAAAAACCCTCTAACAAATCTTTATTTCAGGTGCTTGTAACTAGGAAGGTTTCTTCTTTCTCTCTTTTTTTTTTTTTTTTTTTGTCTTCTGTTTTTCGCTTTAAAATATTTATTTTTCAATGGATTTGCCCCAAATTTATACAATTCCTCAAAAATTATCAGTTATAAATAAAACTAAAAAATTGTTTTAAAAAAGTGAGTAGTTTTTGAGATACATATAATCTTTAATAATTTTTACTACCATCACAACAAACAAGCTTCATCACTGGCATCATTATCATCAACTATCATCACAACAACGGCTATTAATTCCACTGCTACTGCAACCATCATCGTACTGACATGACCACTAAAAAATTTGAGCATTTATATAGCGCAATATCCACTAAACATGATAAAATCGCTTTACAAAGGGTCCCTGACCAACAGGAACACGTAACATGTAGAACGAGACATGACGCCTGTTAGGTGATATTACAATTTTTTTTGACAGAGACAGCGCTGTTAACGGCCAGGTACTCATTTTACACCCGAGTACGGTGAGAGAATGTGAGTAAAGAGCCTTTTCCAAGGACTCAACTATGCACTGAGTGAGGCTCAAACCCAGGACCTTCTGATCTGCAAGCGAGTGTCATACCACAAGACCACATAGCCGTACTACTACTACTACTACCAATCATGGTCATCATAAACAATTGTCTCTTCAGTTATCATAAAAATAGCACAAGATATCCCTAATGCAGAACATAATTGACACCGAATCATCTCCCCCCCCCCTTCCCCCCCCCCCCCCTCTCACACACACTCATTCAACCAGTCTAGTGGTTTGACATACACTTTCGGATCGGAAGGTCCTGGGTTTGAGCCTCACTCGGCGCATAGTTGAGTCCTTGTAAAAGGCTCTTTACTCACATTCTCTCATCATGCACGTGTAAAATGAGTACCTGGTTGTTAACAGCATTGTTGCTGAAAAAAAAATTGTAATATCGCCAAGGAATTTACCCAATGGAAACCGTACGGTGCTCTTATTGGCTAACCAACCAGCGGCCTCGATGGGAAAAATATCCCCCATTGAGACGTTGGCTGGGAATCGCGTTACTATAGTAAACAAGCGCTGATCGGCCGTTCATGAAAACAAGTTGCTGCTCGCTCGTTTAACTCAAAATTATTCAAAACGATCTCTCTAAAATGATATAAATGTGACTTCTTTAGGTTTTCTTCACGTCAAAACCACACAACATTCTATTAATGATTACGTCCGAGGCAAAAAGGAATATTGACAGGTCGACCGAGAGTTGAACTCGTGAGACGACAAACATCAATGCGAAGTGTAGCGAGAGTCAAGCTATTGTTCGTCTTATCCTGTTTTATATAGAGAAAGGGATAAATAGTATAGCCTCGTGTGTGAATGGTTGCGTGTCATAGTCATGTTTTAAAATTGTTTCTGTTGTTTATGTGTGTAGTGATGACTCTCTCACTCAATTTCAATGCCGAAAGAGGAATTCCCGCACACAAGAAAGGGGAATTGGGGTGGTATTTGGCATACATATTGTATAGTATCTAGTTCTAAATAGATAACTGATTAGAATTATATTATGATATATAAACACAATGCCAAATACAATTCCGAAGTTTCCTTATTTCAAATGAAGTAAAGCTCCAAAACCTAATGGTAGTGATTGTAGTACTGAGTGTTAGTGAGGTGATGTGGTGGTGGTGATGATTGTAGTGTAGTAGTAGTGTAGTGATTAGGGGGTAGTTGTATGATGATGGATGATTGGTGGTGGTTGTAGTAGTAGTGGTCGTGATGATGATGTGGTGGTGGTGTTTGTAGTAGTAGTGGTAATGATGCGGCTATGTGGTCTAGTAGTATGACACTCGCTTTCGGGATCGGAAGGTCCTGGGTTCGAGCCTCGCGCTCGGCGCATAGTTGAGTCCTTGGAAAAGGCTCTTTACTCACATTCTCTCACCGTACTCAGGTGTAAAATGAGTACCTGGCCGTTAACAGAGTTGTCTTTGTCCGAAAAATTGTAATATCGCCTAACAGGTGCCATGTCCCGTCCTACATGTTAAATGTTGACCAGGGACCCCTTGTAAAGCGCTTTGAGCACATTTAGTAGATATTGCACTATATAAAGCTCAATTAAAAAAAATAAAATATTTCAATGATGATGATATGGTGGTGGTGGTTGCAATAGTAGTAGTGGTAGTGATGATAATGTGGTGGTGGTTGTAGTTGTAGTAGTAGTGATAGTGATGATGATGTGGTGGTGGTTGTAGTAGTAGTGGTAGTGATGATGATGTGGTTGTGGTGGGTGTAGTAGTAGTTGTAATGGTGATGATATGGTGGTAGTGGTGGTTGCAGTAGTAGTGGTAGTGATGACGATGTGGTTGTGGTGGTTGTGTAGTATGTATGGTTGATAGATGTAGTGTGGTAGTGTATGGTATTAATGTCTGGTGGTGGTTGCAGTAGTGTGGTCGTGATGAATGGGGTGGTGGTGGTGGTATGTGTTGTAGTGGTGGTTAGTGGTATGTAATGTGTGGTGTGTGGTTTGTAGTAGTTGAGTGGCATGTGATTGATTAGTATGGTGGTGGTTGTAGTAGTAGTGGTGGTGGTGGTTGTGGTAGTAGTGGTAATGATGATGATATGGTGGTGGTGGTTGCAGTAGTAGTGGTAGTGATGACGATGTGGTTGTGGTGATTGTAGTAGTAGTGGTAGTGATGAATGGTGATAGTGTGGGGACTGTGGGTGGTGTTGTAGTAGTAGTGTTAGTGATGATATTGTGGTGGTGGTTGTAGTAGTAGATGATGTGGTGGTTGGAAAACACATTACAGGTTATTATAATACATGATTACACACATTCTCTAACTTCATTTTTTGACAGCTTCATTGTGCCATAAATATACGCAACAGTTCTGAAACATTTTATTGTGGATTTTGATATTGTTTGTTGTTTTTCTTGTGTCGTTATGTTGACATAGAGACCGAATGAATGGTAATGACTACATTCTCAGCCAACAATAAAATGGCGCTGAATGCTTTCATTGGTGGACACTTTTTAGGCTTCATACGTATTCTCATTCGTTTAATTCTATGAATATCGCCTAAAAGGCATCATGTCCCGTCCTAAATGTTAAGTGTTGTTGCTCAGGGACCCCTTGTAAAGCGCTTTGAGCATGTTTAGTGGATATTGCGCTTTATAAAAAAAAAGCTCAAAGCTCATCATTGATCCTTCTTTATAAATTTGACTGTTTCCCTCCCAGCCAGGGCCAGGATAAAACCAAGTAATCTCATTCCAAGAAAAAGACAAAAAGCATGTTGGACAACAGATAGAGAGGGATAGAAGACACAGTAAGTGCTTCCCTGCCAGGAGATCAGGAACCCCACCCAGAAAGATAAGGTTTCATGTAATGAAAAACAGCAATCCAAATGAACATCATCTCCTTTTTCAAAAAATAAAAATCATGTGTAAAAAGAGGCCCACCAAAATTAATTCAAAATAATAAACCACACATTGGTTAATGATGAAAGTGGTTATAGTCTTATTGTTATTTGCCGCAATGATAAATTTTACCATGCTCTGAGGTGAAAATTATGAGGGCAGGCTGACATATAAGTACCATTTGCCCATAAATCAAAACATAATTCAGGTACAATCATGAAATTTCATACATGCACTCTCAAACCATACTTCTATACTTATGTGCAACAATTGATTCTTGTTCTCAAACCATACTTCTATACTTATGTGCAACAATTGATTCTTGTGATGTCATTTGTGCTCATAATTGAGTGACGTCACAACCTTACTAACACAACATGGTCGAGAAAATGGTAACAAATAATGCGCAACAACAACTTTCAAGGAATGAAGGCCGTCTATGGTGATATGTCCATTACTGATGGCACAGTTTGAAAGTGGGTTAAAATTTTCAAAGGAGATGTCCCAACAGAGACTAAAGTGTTTGATCGCAAGCGACCAGGAAGGCCACTTTCTGCATCCGATACGAGTAATCAAGAAGCAGTTGACCGTATGACTAAGGCGAGTCGAAGTGTAAAACAAAAAGATATTGCTGAAGAAGTTGGGCTTTCAAAAGAATGAGTAAACCATATGGTGACATCTCTCTTTGGTTATTGAAAAGTCTCTGCACGATGTGTCCCCACGACAGCTAACTTCAGAAATGAAAGTGCAGAGAAAAGACCACACATTTGTATTTGAAATGATATGACAAGTTGTTTTTGTTTTTAAGGGTTTTACGGCGCTTGCAACACATTTAGGTCATATCAGCGCCAGTAAATAGGATGAAAATGGGATAGTAAAAAGTTCTAGAATTACAATTAAAGCACCCAAGAAAAGGTAAGACAAAGGGGAATTGGTTCAAATAAGAAACAGATGTAGATTCCAAGAGCACACTATCAAAGTACTTAGTTTAAGACCACTAAAAGTCTCATCCAGACACAAGCACAGGTCCCCACTAATAGGAACACACTCAAATGTTTTACAAATCGTGTACAATATAAAGAAAACATAATACAGTGCACAACAGAGATGATTTACAAGGAAAAAATATCATCTCCCAAAATTAACTACACATTTGACTGTTTCCCTCTTAGCCAAGGACTCCGGCCAGGGTCGGGACAAAACCAAGCAATCTCATACTAAGACAAGACAGAAAGCATGTTAGAAAACAGATATAAGGGGATAGAAGACAAGGTAAGTACCTCCCTGCCCACTGTGGAGGTAGGGAACCCCACCCAGGATATGACAAGTAAGAAGAGACTTTCCATAAATATAAAAAGAAACAACACCCAAATTTAAAGTCACTAAAACATCATTAAGGTCCATCATTTTCCCCTATCCTGTCAACCATCATCTTATCCAAGATCATTACTTGTCTTGTGTCACTTTTGACACATGGCACCAGCCTGTCTAGGCTGACGTCATAATACTGGGACAGAATGAAAAGTGTATTCTATGATCCTAAAAAGTGTATTTTTTAGCATAAAAGTGTATTTTGTCCGCATGTGTGGAAAATAAAAGTGCACAAAATACAAAATTTATATATAAAAGCTAACATCAAACCCAAATCAAAAATAAACTCCGATCTTCATCATTCAAACATTAGTTTGCAGCAATCACTAGTAATTACAAAATTATCGGTTTATCGAGAAACTAAAACTTAATGACCATTTAAAATCAGTATAAGGCTCAGAAATTGCAATATCTAAGGATATTGCTTTCGAAACACTCAAAGATCAAAAGACCCCAAATATGTTGGTAGTATTGATGCTAGTGCCTGAAGAAGAGGAGGTGGTGGTTGTAGCGATGGTGCTCTAGTGGTGGTGGTGATGGAAGAAGTGATATGAGTAAACCATATGGTGACATCTCTCTTTGGTTATTGAAAAGTCTCTGCACGATGTGTCCCCAAGACAGCTAACTTCAGAAATGAAAGTGCAGAGAAAAGACGGTGGTGGTTGTAGCGATGGTGTTCTAGTGGTGGTGGTAATGGAAGAAGTGTTGTGGTGGTGGTGGTTGTGGCAGTGACAATGCTGTGATGGTGGTTGTAACCGTGATGCCATGGTGGTGATGGTATGAGATGATGATGCTGATGTCCCAAATGAAGTTGTGATGGTGATATACATCTGCCAGCCCAGTAAATCAGTTGAAGGTTTTGAGATAAAATATTTGTGAGAGTGGTCTTCAATCTAATAGAGATGACAATTTGCAGCAGTGACAAGATAATTTCCATTATGTTATCAAATTATCAAATGATCATGTCTCTCATCTCTCTCTCCCTTTTTTATAGCATTTACTACTCCTCCTACTACAACTACAACAATTCCTATAAGCACTACTAGACTAGTACTATTACTACTACCACTACTACTTCTACTCCTACCACTATTACCACTGCTACATACTAATACTATTACTGTTAGTCAAATGATGGGAAATTCACACATATCACATACAAGTTAAATACTTCAAGAAGATTCATTTTGAACCATTTTGTTCCTAAAGCTGCCCAGTTGGTAATGAAAATTTAAAAAAAAAAATCACTTATACAAAATAATAAATCTTAAAAAAGATAATTAAATTTTTAAAAACAAAATAGAGTAATTTTAGTAGTTATAAAGGGAAATAATATGTTTAAGCTTATCAGGAATACAGTTTTTAATTGAAAGCTTCATTGCCAAAGATGTTAGTTTAATTTAATTTTCACTTAAAATTTTCTATTTAACAAGTGGTAAAAGCTTAAATATGGCCTGAGGCCATTTAAAGTATAAAATAAGCTTAAACGCATAATTCTATGCAAATCCTCAAAAATTATGAGAAAAATATTGGTGAAAACCGACAACATATGACTAACTGAAATGATAACAATAGTACTAACTGTGATGTATCATTCAGAAACAAGGTCAACAATTGATGTATGACATGTTGTCATTTTCAACATCATTCATGCTTGAGAAAAAAAAAATCAAAATATTACAACAACAAAAATCGTACTAAAGGAATCATATCCACGTATTTGAGTCCAAAAATTGTACTAAAATACGATTAATCGTTCCCCGTGTGGTGTCCGGTTGTTTGTTTGTTTTTAGGTGTTTAACGGCGCTTTCGACACTATTTAGGTCATTTAAGCGCCCGTTTCTGTCTTTTATCAATCTTTTATCGGCCCTGAGGGGCCATAGCTGATCAAAACGTGTACTGTTGTAATAAAATCTTTATAAAATCATAATAGTTACATGTTTGTTAAATAAAAATATCTATTTACAATTTCTGCAGGAGTTCACATTCCTGCAGATACTTTAAAATTGTAAGCGGATCGACCGACTGGAACAGAGACTTCAAGTCTCTGTTATCATAATGTTGTGACCTTATCTGTTCTAATTCTGTACATTCAATTAAAATGTGTTGAACTGTCAGGTCACAGTTACATGTTCTGCAGAGGGGTTTTTCATCCCTCTCCAGAAGGAAACGGTGAGTGAGGGCAGTATGTCCGATCCGGAGTCGAGTTATTTTTACCTCGTCTCTTCTTTTTAGCCCGAGTTGGGTCTGGGGCCGAGGTTACTTTTAATTTGTTTTAATTTGTTATGTACATCTCGACTCCAGGATCGTTCCCATTCCTTTCGGACATGTTTTTTTATATTGATCTTTAAATCCGCGTGTGGGATTTTACTGCCCTCTTGTAATTCTTGGCTCACCGCCTCTTTTGCCAGTCGATCCGCTTCTTCGTTCCCCTGGATACCCACATGACTAGGTACCCAGAGAAAACAAACTTTCTTTTTCTTAATAAATAATTTATTTGCACCTTCCAAGATACTTATGAGTCTTGGATCGGTGCAATAAAAATTTGAGATCCCCTTAAGTACGGACAGCGAGTCAGACAAGATCAAGAATTTATTTTTATTCGATCTCTCAGCCAAACGGAGAGCATTTAGGATTGCTCTCGATTCCGCTGTAAAGATCGAAACATTTCTATCCAGGCGAAGTGATCCTGTGCCTTCCGATGAGTGATAGGCACATCCTACTGCATCTGCGCTCTTTGAACCATCCGTAAATATGTGAGTATGGTTTTTGTATGTTTGTAATATTGCTTTTAGTGTCTGTTTGTAAATATGTGGGTCTGTTTGTGATTTTTCCAGTTTTGTTAGGTCCAAATTTATGTTTGGTCTATGTATGGACCATGGTGGTGTCTTTGCCTGGACGTATGGATGTATCCTATCTAGACTGATGTTCATGTCTGCGATGTCTTTTTTTATTCTGCAACCTAATGGTGGTGTCATTTTTGGGTGCTTGCGAAATTTTTCTTCTAGTGTCCTATTCGTGTAGTGTACATGTTTGTGTGCTGGGTTGTCGTGCAGCGATGTGACCTTAGTAACATACTGGAGAGCCAGTTTTTTCCTCCTGAGATGGAGAGGTGGCTCATCTGCCTCAGCATAAAGGCTTGCCACTGGAGAAGTGCGGAAAGCCCCGAGTGCCAAGCGCAGTCCCTGATGATGAATTGGGTCCAGCATGCCTAAGTAGGATGGTTTTGCAGAGCCGTATACAAAAGATGCGTAGTCCAGTTTTGATCGAATAAGGGTTCGGTATATCTTTAGAAGAGTGTTTGTGTCCGAACCCCATTCCATGCTCGACAGAACTCTCATTATTCTCATTGCTTTCATGCATCGCAGTCTGAGATCTTTGATATGGGCGAGGAAATTTAATTTCCTATCAAAGATCAAACCCAGGAATCGGGCTTCGTCCTTTACCTCAATTCTGGAATTGTTGAGATAAAGGTCAGGCTGTCTAATGCAGGTGCGTTTTCGGCAGAAGTGGACAGCTACTGTTTTTGATGGGGAGAAGGAGAAACCATTGAGATTTGTCCACTCCGACAGTTTGTTTAGTTGGAGTTGTAACTGTCTCTCAATGGTGTCCATACTCGATTTACTTCGATAGCATACAAGAAAGTCATCAACATATAAGGAACAGTCAACATTCTGTCTCATTGCATTCACTATTGAGTTTATTTTAATCTCGAACAGAATGGGAGACAGAATGCTACCTGTGGAACTCCCTCTTCCTGATCAAATGGATCAGAAAAGGTGGATCCTGCTTTGACCTGAAAGGATCTATTGTTTAAAAATGCTCTGACAAACATTGGAAGGTTTCCTCGCAGACCAAGATTGTGTAGATCTTTGAGGATTCCGAATTTCCAAGTTGTGTCAAAGGCCTTCTCAAGGTCAAAGAAGATTGCTACCAAGTGCTCACCTTTGGCAAAGGCCTCACGAATGAAGCTCTCTAGTCGAACAAGGTGATCAACAGTTGATCTGTTCTTTCGAAAGCCACATTGGAGGTCGGAGAGGAGTTGTTGTGTTCCAAGTAGAACATCAGACGCTTGTTGACCATTTTCTCCATCAGCTTGCATAGGCAGCTGGTGAGGGAGATTGGTCGGTAGTTTGAAGCGTCCGAATGGTCTTTCCCAGGTTTTGGGATTGGAATCACAGTGGCCAGATTCCAACTAGGTGGAAAAGTCTGTGTTGTCCATATCTTGTTATAGATATTCAAAAGGACAACAGACTATCTTGTGGAAGATGTCGGAGTATTTCATAACTGATGTTGTCAGGACCCGGTGCTGTGACATTTGTGTCACGGAGGCAGGCACCCAACTCCTCAAGTGTAAATGGTTTGTTGTAGTCTTCGGTGTTTGTAGATGTAAAGTTTATTGGTGTGTTTTCTGCGTTTTGTTTATGGCGCAGAAATTGTGGTGTGTGGTGTGCAGACGAGGAGTTGTGCGCCAGCCTCTCGGCCAGAGTGTTGGCAATGTCTTGTTCTGTTTCAGCCACGGATCCATCGGGACGTGTCAAGTGATTTAGTGAATCACTATCAGATCCCTTCAGTTTCCGTAACATCTTCCACACCCTATTTAGGGGTGTCTGGCTATTTATTTTGGAGACAAAGTTTTGGAAGGATCTCCGTTTGTTTTCTCGGAAGATCTTCCTACACTTTGCTCGTAATTTCCTAAATGTTGTGAAATTCTCAGGGATTGGGAATCTCATCGCTTTCCTGTATGCTTTTTTCTTCTCCCGTAGGGCCGCTCGACATTCCTCTGTAAACCAGGGATTGTGTTTTCTCGGTCCACCAGAGGTTGTTGGTATTGTCGAGCTGCAGATATTTGTTAAAATATTTTTGAATTTGTCATAGCTGTCCACCTCTGTCGTAAGGAGTCTGTGACACTCCTGTGAGAAAGTTTCCCAATCTGCTCGCCGAACACTCCAACGTTTGGGCTGTGGGGCCCTTGAAGTCGGGGTGATGTCGAGGCAGACTGGAAAATGGTCAGAACCGTGATCGTCATCGATCACAGTCCAGGAGAGCTCTGGAGCTAGTGTAGGATCACAGAAAGTGAGATCGATGGCAGACGTGGTAAGATTGTGAATATTTACCCGTGTTGCTCGAGACCGTTTGCCAAGTATACATCCATTTTCATTATGAAAGCCTCCACTGCCTTTCCCCTCTGGTTTGTGTCTGTGTTTCCCCAGAGAGGACTGTGAGCATTGAAATCTCCCATTATCACATAGGGAGGGGGGAGTTGGTTTAGAACTCCCTCTAGCTCGGCAGACTGGAGGCGATGATCTGGTGGGATGTACACAGAGCAGATGGTGATTGGTCTGTGCAATGTCACTCTCACTGCTATTGCCTGTAGATTTGTTTTCATTGGTATCAAGCGGTGGGGGGTGCTCTTCTTCGTGAGAATTGAAACTCCCCCACACGCTATCTGGCCATCAGAGTGAATCAGATGATTGGCCGTATATCCTTTTACTGTGTAGTCGTCTGCTGGTAATTTTGTTTCCTGCAGACAGACTACATCAGGATTCCTCTGGAGGAGGAGGTCCAATTCTGTTCTATTTGATCTGATCCCTCTGATGTTCCAGGAAATTAATCTTGTCTGACTAGGTATCCTAATTTTTTGTGGGGAGGTTAGGCAGTATGCCTGCCTTCAACCCTTTTACTTTTATTCTCCTAGGAGGAGAGACTTCCATAGGAGAAGGAGGCCCTGTGGAGGGCCTCTCGGTTTTTTTAGGGCTGAGTTTTTTTGAACCCTTGGATTTTTAGGTCCCTCTGGGTTCTTAGATTTTTTGGGGCTTTGAGGCCCTCAGGGGGATTTGTGGATCCCCCGACTGGTGTTGGTGGCTCCATATTCTGGGAAGGGGTGGAGTTTGTTTTTGGGGGGATAGAGAGGGCTCACGGGAATGGAGATGGGGGGTGGGTCCAACATCCACGCCCATGAGGGGGAGAATTTTTTTGTTTGGGGAAGGAGGGGGGTGGAGGTCGCCTTGGAGGTGGATGTGGAGGGGCTGCAGGTTCCACATCTTGAACCTCCAATGTGTCAAAAAGATTTTTTGACACATTTGCGACCTTGTTTTTAGGTCTTGATGGCTTTTTCTTTTGAGGACTGTCTTTTCTAGTCTGTGCGATTTTGCCATGGCTGTTTTGGTTATTACCAGCAGCTCTGGCAACTTCTGCATAACTCTTGGCAGAAGCAGCGACCTGCCGAGGGGGCAGATCACTGCTTTTGCCTGAGCAAACGTACCGCCGTAAGTGGCTCTGTATGTCAAGATTGCCTTTTCTTCTTGCCACTTAGGACAATCTTTCGAATGTGCTGCATGCTTGCCTTGGCAGTTCAGACAACAAGGGTCCACTTTGCAGTTTTTCCTCATTGTGGTCTTCTTTGCCGCAGCGGGGGCATGTAGCTTTACGGCGGCAGTTTGTTTTAGTATGGCCGTACGGTGGCAGTTAAAACATCTCATGGGGTTCGGGACGTAAGGCCGAACCTCCAAGTCGAGGTATTCAATTCTTATTCTCGACGGGGGTCTCGGGCTGTCAAAAGTCAGGATCCAGGTGTTGGTCTGGATTGTGCTGTCGCCGCGGCGGATGCTAACCCGCCGAGCTTCGACAACACCCTCCAGTTCCTCAACCATCTCCTGCTCCGAACAGCCTACCAGATCTCTGCTTCTTATGACACCTTTTGACCTATTGAGGCTCCTGTGAGCCTCAACGGTGACTGGGATGTCAGAGAATCTGGTACATTTCAAGAGGTTCTCACTCTCTTGTCGACCCTGCACTTGTATCATTAAAGTGCCAGAGTTGTTCCTGTTCACTGCCTTTGGTGTACCGGCGCCATTTGCTTGAGTGCCTTGCTGATGGTGAAGATACTCAAAGTGTTAAGTTTTATGTTTTCCTCATTCGGTTGAATTACCAGGAACGGCGAGAATTTTGGGGTTGCCATTCCTGGTAAGTCATCAAGAGTCATCGGGGCTGTAATCTTTCTTTTCTTTCCTGTCTGGGGTGGGCTTTAAGGGGAGAGTTTTTCATATTTTTGGCCATGATAAATATACGTTTTTATTCAACCCGGCTATATTGTGCCCACTAGCACGGCTCAGTCCCACACTTGGGGGGTAAGGCACTCACCGAAGCTATACTCCTCAAGTCTGGCCTCCTCTTGTCCTTCCATGGTCCTTGGGAAAAAAAAAAAAAAATAAATAAATAAATTTAAAAAAAAGGACTCGAGGGGTGGAGTTGGGGGACGTCCCGCCTCCAGGCCTTTCTTCGGATTGACCCTAATCTTTGCGTTGCACAAAGACTGACTGCTGATTCAGAGATGACAAACCATGATTAAAAAGAAATTTCATGGGGGACAGGAACTAGATATGGTTTTAAATCTAGTCCTTCCAATCTCTTTGCCTAAATGGAGGGAGTGCCAAAAAATAGATTTGGCATCTCTGCGTTGGGTAGCTCGGGCCATCTACAAGGTAGGCTACCCACCCGTCTTTAGAGAAGCGTCAAGCCAAAGAGGAGTGTTGGGGTAGAAACACCTCGCAAGGTGAACCCCCCTCAGCCTCCAGGATCAATAGCTCCTCCTTATCGGGTCCTCTCGGAACTGCGCACCTCAGCAGAAAGGTGCCTGCTGTGCAGGATTTGGAAAGGAATATCTCCTCGTTGAACCTATTTCAACGGTACAGGGTATAGAGATACTGGGGGATAGAAGACAGTTAAGAAGGCTTGTTTTCCTCGGTTCTCTCTCTCTCTCTGTCCTGGCAACTCAATTTTGATAAGGAAGGGAAATTTGGAATCATTGGGGAAATGGGGTATGGAATGGAAATCATAGCTCAAATATGGTAAAAGGGGTGGGATTTGTGCTATGCCATCGCCTTCCCTTGCTCTCTTTAAACTGAAACCGTCATTCCTCAAAACATCTTTTATATACTACGTTCTTGGATTTGGGGGGAGAAAAAGTTTGGGGATGATTGCCAGGACAAGAAAAATAGCAGAATGGGTGAATGAAGCCATTCTCATAAAAAGGGCTGGGGTATGGGGGTCTGTGGAGCCACCATGTCTCTCTCGCCAGTCGGGTGGTTTTTCGTTGGTTACCACCAAACCAGAATGGCTCTTTTAGTCGCCTTCTACGACACGCATGAGCTTACGGTGGCTCAATTCTTTTCCCTCTCAGTTGAGGGACCCGGAGACCACACGGGGATGTGGTGTCCGGGTCCCTCAACTGAGAGGGTCAAGAATAGCCCAACGCCAAGCCAGCGTGTTGTAAAAGGCGACTAATGGTGTGTGATTCCCCCATTTTTGAGTCACCTGGTCCTCCAGGTCGGGGGTTGGCAAAGGGTTAACACCCCTTTCCATTAAACTCAAACCGTTACAGAAACGCAGACGGACAAGCCAAATCCTTTTTTTAGCTTGGGCGACCGAAGAGTTTCTGGAATGACAGAATTTATGAAGGACAACAGACAAAGCCGAAAGGACCCTGCTGACCTGATGACGTCTTCGCCAAACAAGCAGCTTCGAATTGCGACGTAGAACGTTCGCACCATGTATGTAGCAGAAAAAGCTCTCAAGTTGTGACTGAGATGAGAAGATACAGGCTGCATATACTTGGAGTAAGCGAAACCCACTGGATACAATCCGGACAGAAACACCTCAAGTCTGGGGAGAAGATTTTATATTCAGGGAGAGGGGACTGGATTCATACACAGGGAGTAGGATTAATTCTAAGCAAGTTTGCCCAGAAGTCACTGAGAGGATGGGAACAACACGGAGAAAGGATCATCATGGCGTCCTTTACAACACGGAGTAAGAAGATCAGCATGAACATTGTACAGATCTATGCCCCAACAAATGATGCAACAGATGAGGACAAAGATATATTTTATAGTCTGCTACAAGTCATTGACAAGTTGACAAGGAAAGACATCAACATATTGATGGGAGATGCTAATGCTAAAGTGGGACAGGATAACGCAGGTTATGAAGGTATCATGGGACGTCATGGCATGGGAGAAATGAACAATAATGGTGAGAGATTTGCAAATTTCTGTGCATTCAACAGTTTGGTGATTGGAGGATCAGTGTTCCCCCATAAGAGGATCCACAAAGCAACTTGGGTCTCACCAGATGGTGTGACAGAGAATCAGATTGATCATTTTTGTATCTCTCGAAGATTCAGACGTTCATTGGAAGGTGTGACAGTACGGAGAGGGGCAGATGTTGGATCAGACCACCACCTGCTATTCGCAAAGCTTAAGCTCCGACTCAGAAAACACGGGGCCAGATCACATACAAGAAGAAAATTCGAGGTGAATGCACTTGATGGGGAAAAGAATGAGGAATTCAAACTACAATTGAGTAATAGATTCCAACGTCTTACTGAGCTCGAGGAGGACATAGATGTAGAGTCACATTGGGCAAAGATCAAGGCAGTCTACATAACAACTTGCCACGAGGTATTGGGTGTAAAGAAATCGGAACATAAAGAATGGATAAGTCCAACCACCTTGGACCTTATTGAAAAGAGGAGAACAAGGAAGGCACAAGTGAATGCAAGCCGAACAAGGGCTTCAAGACTGATGCACAAGAGCAGTATCGAGCCATAGCAAAGGAAGTCAAAAGATCTGTGAAGAAAGACAAGGAAGCATTCATGAACAGACTTGCAGAGAAAGCAGAAGCAGCAGCGACAGGAGGACACATGAGGATCCTTTATCAAACTACCAAGACACTTGCTGGAAAATATGGGAAACCAGAGTACCAGTCAAAGACAAAGATGGGAAAACTATTTTTGGAAAAGAGGCTCAGTCTGAACGATGGAGGGAACATTTCAACTGCCTTCTGAACAGACCACCACCAGACAACCAGCCAGAAATTTTGCCTGCAAGGAATGAGCTACCAATTAGCTGTGATCCACCATCGATAGCAGAGATTGTGGGTGCCATTAACAAGATGAAAAGGGGAAAGCTGCTGGACCAGACCAGATTCCACCGGAGGCTCTAAAAATTGATGCTGAAAGAAATGCTGAGGCCCTGCACCCACTATTTGAGAGAATCTGGAATGACGGGATATTCCCAAAGGCTTGGAAGGAAGGACATCTTATCAAGCTTCCAAAGAAAGGGGACCTCAGTAATTGTAATAATTATCAAGGAATCACTCTTCTTTCTATCCCAGGAAAGATTTTCAACCGTATTATTTTAGAGAGAATTAAGAATGCAACAGATGCTAAACAGAGGGACGAACAGGCAGGTTTTCAGAAAAAACGTTCAACCACCGACCAGATTGCCTCTCTGCGAGTTATACTGGAGCAGTCTATAGAATGGAACTCTCCTCTTATTGTCAACTTTCTCGATTATGAGAAGGCTTTCGACAGTACTGACAGATCAACATTGTGGAAAATTCTGGCACATTATGGACTCCCTGAAAAGATAGTAAACCTCATTAAGGAAATGTATGAAGGATCAAGTTGCAGGGTTGTACATGAAGATCAGCTTACTGACAGCTTTGAAATTAAGACTGGTGTCAAGCAGGGATGCTTGCTCTCACCATTCCTGTTCATCCTTGCCATTGATTGGCTAATGAAGGAAACCTCCAAAGGGCGAAGAAATGGGATACAGTGGACCCCCTGGACACAGTTGGATGATCTGGATTTTGCAGATCATCTGGCTCTTTTGTCCCACACCCAAGATCAGATGCAAGCAAAAACCACAATTATAAACAACCTCTCGGAATCAATTGGTCTAAGAATTCACCCTGCAAAGTCAAAGGTCTTGAGGATAGGTACGTGTCAAAAGGAGCAGATCAAAGTAAAAGATCAGGAACTCGAAGATATAGACACTTTCTGCTATCTCGGAAGTATAATTGACAAGCTTGGAGGCACGGAAGCAGAGGTGAAAGCACGAATAGGAAAGGCACAGGCTGCATTTACATCTTTGAACAGAGTTTGGAGAACTTAAGATATCTCCCTTCGACTAAAGCTAAGACTTTTCAACTCAAATGTGAAGTCTGTCCTACTGTATGGATGTGAAACTTGAAACGCATCACAGGCATGTATAAGGAGGGTACAGATTTTCGTAAACAGGTGCATGCGTAAGCTACTCAGAATAAAATGGATGGATAGAATAAAAAAAGAAGTATGGAAAAGAACACAGCAGAAACCAGTGGGAGAGGAAATAGGAAGAAGACGATGGAGGTGGATTGGACACACGCTTAGAAAGAATGACTCCACTATAACAAAGAAAGTATTGGACTGTAACTCTCAGGGCAGAAGATCAAGGGGAAGGCCACGAGGAACATGGAGAAGAATTAAAGAAGCTGATATTGGAATGAGATAAAAAGGTTAGCTCAGGATAGAAACTGTTTGTCTGTGGCCTATACCCTGACCCAGGGTGAAAAAGGCAATGATGATGATGACGATTAATCGTACCAGTTGGCAGGTCTGCTGGGAGCATCTATGGAATTCAATTACATATCATAGAAAAAGCTTATCCTATTAGGAACATGGAATGTGAGAACGCTCTGGGAGTCTGGTAGATGTGCTCAAGCAGTGGCAGAGATGAACAGATAGGAGAAACATTGATATATTCTGGAAAAGACATTAATAACCACTATGAAGCAGAAGTGGGCCTCCTTTTAACCAAAACAGCTGCTAAAAGCCTCTGGAATGGGAACCTGTGTCTGATTGTATCATTACTGCACGTTTCTCTTCTCGTTTCCAGGGGGTGCCACTGGTCTTATGCTTTACCCTACAAATACAGCAGGAAGAAATTAAAGACAACTTCTGTGCCCACCTACAGGCACTTGTAGATAAGACTCCAGGCAGGGATATGCTAATACTCATGGGAGATATGAATGCAGGGGTTGGAGGTACAGGTGTGGATAGAGAGCCTGAAATGGGAAAGCATGGCATCGGCCAGATGAATGCGAATGGAGAACTTTGGGCCGATTTCTGTACTGCAGACAATCTTGTAATTGGCGGCATACTTTTCCCACACGGGCGTTGCCATAGAGCGACATGGGTGTCTCTAGATCATCAGACAGAAAACCAAATAGGCATTGTCATGGTGGGACAGCGGTGCAGATGCTCTTTGCTGGATGTGCCGGCTGGACGAGGCGTGGACATTGGTTCAGACCGTCACCTTGTTGTTTCTTCATAAAATCGGATCACTTAGTCAAAATGTTGGATCTCAGCAGGTGACTGACAGCAGCAGCTGCATGCTGTAAAAATCGCTACCTGTGACTTAGCCTTGCATTTTTGTGACGCAATATGATGCCATATCTACTTGGCCACTGGTATTGCTATTATATTAACAATTAGAGCAGAGAGCACCATTTTCAATTGCTATCATGTTTCTTTCCTGGTTTCTCTATGACTATTCTTAAATGTTTTGTGCGTGTTTTAAAGAACCTTGTATTTCTAAAAGTTAAATTTGAATTGTTAACAATTAAAAATTAATATAAGATCATTCAGACATTAGATTGTAAAATTGACTTATCTTGAGGAGAGGTTTAACATTATCACATGTGGTGAAATGATTATTTTCTGATTCAACGCATTTTAACAGCCCTTATTCTGGTCTTGAATTCGATGTATTGAATACTTGATTGTTTTTTCACTGTGACAATTAGGGATGTTTTGATAAAATTATTGTTTAAACATGGAACATACTCTAGAAGGACATTTAAGGGCTGTTGTGCATTATCGTCCGCCAAAGAGGAGCAGAGCGATTACACTGAACAAATTGAGGCCTTGAAAGATGAAATTGAAAGTCATAATATTGCCCAACTACAGATTAGACAAGGGCCAATAACACCAGGCTTGATTACATATTAAATTCAAAAGGAATAACCCCACAGAGTTATCAAAGTCGCTCATTTATTGGGAATCACTGCCATACCTATATGACGAAAGATGTATACAAGCACCTTACACGTCATATCTTAAATGAAACAACATCTTTGACACAAAACAAGACAATAAGAGACATGGCATTCAGAATCAAAATAAAATTTGACAACCTGAACAGCAAATTTTCAAAAGTACACAAATTAATTTCGCACTCTCATCCAATGCAGATCACAGACATCAACGAGATATCATCAACAATTACAGATTACATAACACTCTACAGACAGTATTTCCCTAATAAGACAACTCCGAAGCTCCATATTCTAGAGCATCATTGCATCACATTTATACAGAGGTGGGGGTTTTCATGGGGAGTAGGGTGGGGAGTTAATACATTCAACTATTGCAAAGATAGAGAGAAGGACAGCTGGAATTCGTGAGGAGTCCAGAAAGGTTCAGACAATCATGAAAACACACCATCTCCAAGTAGCCCCCCTACTGAAATCCAAAGTTCCCACATCAACTAAGAGACACGATGACTGAAACAAACCATCAAAAATGCCACTTCCTATTCCTTAATAAATAACAGATGTCCTATGAAATACAGTACTTGATTGAATATGCTATATACCCCTTCTACTGTAAAACTTTGTTACTATTGCTATTATCATTATTATTGCATCGTTGTTATTGTGGATAACAAACGTCCAGTACATACAGGACTTCCCCATTCATTATTTTAATTCCTGGGAGCTGCATTATGATTAGAGTTCCACAAACTGTAGAGTTAGCACTTAAGTATCCTAGAGCCAGTGGGGAGTCCAGTAAATGATTATGACATTGTTTACATTGTGAAACTGGTAAAATTTCATCATCCATGAGAACCCAGACATCTCACAGACCAGACTGCATATTTCGAGTGAAATCTGATACCCCACCCCTACAGTTGTGACATATGTGTTGAATCGATTAAATGTAAGTGCACCATAAAGTAGACACTTTGTACTACATACCAGTGGGAATAATGATTTACTTCAACGTCTGATTACTGTTGTGTGAATTCTTGAAATGTTTGATTTACAAGATAAATGTAGTGAAAATATGGGTCAACTTTGATGCCTTCCTGAGAGATAACTATAATGATGGTATCTATGATAATTGCTTTACCATATGAACCCTATTTCAGTCTGTGTTATGAGTGGTGTGATTTAACAAAGGAGATAGTTGTAACTTCGTTATGGCATTATTTATTTATGTGTGCAGCAGCCTAACAGGCAAGACGTGTGTTGTACGCTGGTGTGTCTTTTGTGGATTTTCTTGGATTCTATACAGTTTTTAATCTACATTTTTATATCACAGGAATTGTTATCTAACAGACTTTTAAAATATACCACTTTTGTTAGACTCTGTCGAGGATTTTTTGTGATTTTACGTGATTTTCTACTTTATGTCTTCATATTTAAAATGGATTTTATCTTGACAAGTGCTCACCAGGCCCTATTATTATTATCAATTTTGGAAATTTTATTCACGAATCAATTATTAAACCACAGAACTATTTGTCGTGAACCCTTTTCAAACAGTGACTGTTTTATTCAAAAATATTTTTATAAGAAGTTGCGAGGTGGAAGACGAAAACAGAGACCAATTATCATGAGAACTGGTCATCGGCCTGCCCCCTATCACCACCCACCAATACTGACACCTATACTACTAGACAATTCATTGACTAAAAACGCACCTTACGACAACTCACCAATATCAAATCCCAATTATTTCCAGAACGACCACAAAAACAGTAAACAACAGCAAGATAAACAACACACAACAACTGTAATCGGTGAACGGATATCTCGAAACCGTCCCTTTCTTCGACCTCCTCGCGCATTAATTAATGTCCCCATTTCGACTCAAGTACAAACGGAAAACCCATCAGAAACAATAAATGACACACCTTACAACAAAAACAATCAAAGTGTTGCTAATCTCAACACTCAATCATGCCAAAATAAGACTGAGGAGATAGCTGATCTTGGAAAAAAACAATACACATTGCATAGCTAAAGAATTAAGAAAAGAAAGAAAATCTCATCCTCACAATTTTCGAATAGGCCATCTGAATATAAATTGTCTACGAAACAAATTCGACGAAATTCAACCATTACTTTTGGACAATCTGGTGGACATAATACTTATCATTTCTGAAACTAAAATTGATTCAACTTTTCTAGACTCATTGTTTGCAGTTGAGGGCTTCAGATTTGAACGTCACGATAGAAACAGCAAGGGTGGAGGAATAGCAACATGGATAAGATCTGACATTGCAACCAGAAGAAGACCGGACATAGAATTACCCAACATAGAGGGCATCGTCCATGAAATAAATCTAGGCGATGCTAAATGGATTATATATTCCATCTACAGACCACCATCAACAAAGGACGAATTATTCTACAAACAAGTCAGTCCCATGATATACAAAGGCGTCAAACATAGTGACAATCTGTTGATAGTTGGCGACCTAAATTACGATATGAACTGTGAAAACAAGTCAAAAACTCTTTGTGATATATGTGACGTTTTTAACTTAGTAAATATTATATGTAAACCAACATGTTTTAAAAAGAACTGCAAACCATCTTTAATTGATGTTATGCTCACCAACAAACCTCATTTATTTTCTAAACCTCTAAATTTTTCAACAGGCGTCAGTGACTGTCACAATATGATTTCAACTTATATTAAACATAATGTTCCACAAATTAAGAAAAACAAAATATGTTATAGAAACTTTAGGACCTTTTGCGAGAAAAGTTATCAGGAAGATTTGCATTCTGTTTTAACCCAAACCAGTACTTCAGAAAACGACGTAAATACTGAATATGGAGAATTTATCGATAAAGTAATATTAATCTCAAATAAACATGCCCCTTTCAAAACTAGATACCCACTAAGGAAGCCAGTACCATACATGAACAGTGAATTAAGAAAAGCTATATATAGAAAAAGAATGCTTCATAACAAATACTTGAAGAAAAAACAAAAATATCATGGGAAAGTTATAAAGAACAACGAAATTATGTGCTATAATTAAAAAGAAGTTCAATTAAACGTTACTTCTTAGAAAGGTGCACCGGAGGACAGAAGTCAAAAGATTTCTGGCCAACGGTCAAACCATTCTTATCGAAGAAGCACAACAAAGATCAACAAAAGATTGTACTTCAAGATGGTGAAAAGATATTGAAAATGTTGGTGATATCTGTAACAATTTTAACTCTTTCTTTGAAAATGTTGCAAATGACATTGGTAAAGACGTTGTTTTTGATCAAGAAACTCACCCAAGCATCAAATCCATCAAAGAAAACTTACCTGACCTTCCGAAATTGGAATTCAAAGAAACTGATTCACACACTGTCCAGAAAGTTATCAACAATATCAATGTTAAGAAAGCAAGTGGTTTTGACAATTTTCAGGCCAGACTTCTTAAAGCTGGCTCCCCCGTGCTGGCTGAACCAATAACGAATCAATTTCTTTTGGTGTGTTTCCTGATCAATTGAAATTAGCCCAAGTCACGCCTTTATATAAAAAACAAGATCCTCTAAATGTGAAAAACTATCGTCCTGTTAGCATTCTACCTGTTGTTTCCAAAGTATTTGAAAAAATTATATTTCAGCAATTATCAATATATTTCGATGACATTTTTAATGACTACTTGTGTGCTTTTCGTAAAGGCCATGGTTGCCAAACAACACTTTTACGTTTAATTGAAGATTGGAAAGAGGCATTAGACAATAACAAATATGTTGCTGCAATCCTCATGGACCTTTCGAAGGCTTTTGACTGCTTGCCTCACAACATTCTTATTGCTAAACTAGCTGCCTATGGGCTAGAACAAAAAGCTCTTTATTTAATTGAAAATTACTTGAGCAGAAGAAAACAACAAATAAAATTAGAGGATGTTGTGAGCGAGTGGGCAGGCATTAAAAAAGGCGTTCCACAGGGATCAATTCTTGGACCATTACTTTTTAACATTTTTATAAATGATATTAATGATATATTTTACTTTATCAGAGAGGGAAAATTATATAATTATGCTGACGATAATACCCTGTCATATGCTCATTCAAATTTCGATATGCTTTTAAAAACTATTGAAAATGAAAGTGAAATCCTTATCAAATGGTTCGAAATAAACTGTATGCAAGCAAACCCGGACAAATTCCAGGCAATTGCAGTAGGTACAAAAACACACACAAAGAAACCCACATTCAATATTGGAACTGCAAGTACTACATGTGAAGAAGTTGTAAAATTACTAGAGATCGACATAGACTACCAACTAAAATTTGATTTACACATTAAAACCATCTGCCGTAAAGCTTCTCAGCAATTAAATGTCTTAAAAAGGCTTGGAAAATACTTTTCAAAATAGAACAAGTTAACAATATTTCACTCTTTTGTATTGTCAAATTTCAATTTCTGTCCACTAGCTTGGCATTTCTGTTCTAAAACTAATTGTGATAAACTTGAAAAGATACAAGAAAGAGCACTGCGTTTTATTTATGAAGATGACAAAAAATCCTACGACCAATTACTTTCAAAGGCCAAAGTCCCCTCCCTACAAATAAGACAAATGAGAACAATTGCTTTGGAAACGTTTAAAATATTATACAAAATTGCTCCTCCTTGTCTATCTGATATGGTCACTTTGAAAAATAACAGATACAATTTTAGATATTCAAACCTCCTTGATATTCCAAGGGTCAGAACAACGTCTTATGGCAAAAGATCTTTCAGATATTCTGCTGCTGTGCTTTGGAACTTCCCGAGCACATCAGGAAAATCTCAAATTTTAATGTTTTCAAAAATCATATCCTATCATGGAATGGCCAGCCATGCAAATGTAATATTTGTAATTAATCTAACCGTACACACACACACACACACACATATATATATATATAATATATATATATATATATATATATATATGTCTATCTCTCTCTCTCTCTCTCTCTCTCTCTCTCTCTCTCTCTATATATATATATATATATATATATATATATATATATATATATATATATATATATATATATACAGTAGAACTCGGAAATAGCGAGTTCGACGGGTCCACTCCTGATTACTCGCTATTTCCGAGTTCTCGCTATTCCCGAGTTGCCAGGAAAGGTCACTTGGCCGTACAAAAATATGGAAAGACTGTGTGTGTGTGTGTGTGTTTGTTTGTGCGTGTGTGCCGCGCGTGCGTGCAAATGACTGTGTGTGGATAAAGTGGGGTGAGGGGGGTTGAACGGCCTTCGTTAACTACGTAATGATGGCCACAGGTTGAAGTTGATCCACCCCTTCCATTTCCATCAAGATTTCGTGTATGTGTGTGTGCGAGTGTTTGTATGCACTAGGCATGTTTGATGAGGTAAGCAAACGCATCACTCAATCACTGACCCATTGAAATGATGGTTCCACGCTCCCCTCTCTCGCTGATCGTGTCGTTCGTTAACGAATGCGACTCGCTGACCGATGCTGCGAAGTGAGGCATGTTGACATGTTGGCTGCCAGTGCTTACCTCGCGCACAAACACACACACCCAACCCCCACCCAAATTTGTTTCGCCTACTATGTACTCTCGACTAGGCAACTATGAATTATTACTCGTAACGAAAAATAAGAAAAGAAAAGAAGCTAGGCTAAAAATATTTAAATCGCCCTTGTCTGTTGTTTTGCTTTACTTCGTTCGAAGTCCTAGGCTGGGGCAGGAAATGCTCGTTATTTCCGAGTTGACCTCTTTATCATACTCGCTACTTGCATGCTAATTTTATTGACCCAAATAAGAGAAAAAAACGGGGATTTAGATTTTACTCGCTATTTCCGAGTTCTCGCTATTTCCGAGTACGTTACTTTCATGTTCTACTGTATATATAAACATTTGAAAGATAATTAAGATAGTTTGACTTCTACAACGTTGTTGTCGAGCGTTGCTCTCATCAGGAAGTGGAAGTGAAATTAGATTGTTGTCTACAAACAACAACATATTCAACGATGCAATCCCACCGTACACAAACGCACTACAAAAAAGTGGATATAACTACAAACTAGAATATGAGGAAGAGACCATTACCACCCCAACAAAAAAACGACAAAGAAAACGACACATAACATGGTTTTACCCACCCTACAGCAAGAATGTGACAACTTCTATCGGTAACAAATTCTTCAATCTACTACAAAAATGCTTCCTTCCCGGTCACGTTCTACACCCAATCATGAACAAAAACACCATCAAAATAGGATACACCTGAAGCCAAACATACAAAACATTATTTCCTCCAACAATAATCGAAAACTATCACAGCCAGATCAGCCCAGCAACAACCTAGAGAAAAAATGCAACTGTAGGACCCAGACAACATGCCCACTAAACGGCAATTACCTGACTCAAAACGTAATTTATCAAGCCACAGTAACACGACCAGACACACCAAAACAAGAAACATACATTGGCCTCACCGAGTGTCCATTCAAAACCAGATACAACCTGCACACATCTTCCTTCAGAAACATACACAAACGACATTCTACTACACTAAGCGAACACATTTGGAACCTCAAAGAAAAAAACATACAACACAGCATCACATGGAAAATCATCTCCAGAGCACAGTCGTACTCCCCCTCTTCTAAGATTTGCAACCTCTGCTTGGAAGAAAAATTCTTCATCATCACCAAACCGAACATAGCAACACTCAACAGAAGAAACGAACTAACTTCCTCATGCAGACATAGAAACAAACACCTTTTATGTAATTACGAACCTCCATAAACATGAATCTATAAAAATACGAAAACACAACAATCTAATTTCACTTCCACTTCCTGATGAGAGCAACGCTCGACAACAACGTAGAAGTCAAACTATCTTAATTATCTTTCAAATGTTTATAAATAGCTCCTTTTATACTAAAGTTGAGCACTATTATTTCATGGTTTTCTTTGTGTGTCATGATTGGAATCTTGATGAGAGAATGTTTTTAAGGGAAAATGTATTACTATGTATTTTTATGCACTATGTGTTAAAACCTATGTCGGTCAAAGGCTTCTATTAGCCTGACTACATTATCTATGAAACATTTTTTAAATGCCGACAATATTTGAATTGAATTGAATTGAATTGAATTGAATTTGACTGCTCGCTTCACTGACTGCAGGCACGTGCCATATCAGAGTACAGGCACGTGTCATATCAGAGCGCAGGTAAAGAGAGGAAGACCAGTGACCTCTTGACTAGCACTGCAACTAAGTGATCCGCTGGTAAACCACAGTGGGGACCCTAGAGTAAAGTTTAGCACACAGTAACGAAAATATCGCCTGAGCGGTAACTTAGTTCAAGTGATGACCCGAGATTGACCCGGGGTCACACCTGCCAAATTACGGGGAATCCCCTAGTGAGTTCAGTTATGGTGATATCTGGTGATACCAGTCGATTTATGTTCACTTTCATCTCTTTGTTATCGCTTCACAATGAGCTTAAACACAAATTTCTTTACTCTGTAATATTTATCAAGATTTCCTCTTTCCATTCATATGTATTTTATGCCAGTGCATTATATAACGATCGTGATATTTCAATCCTAAATAGACCGTTTTTCTGTAATTTAAAATGCATGAATTTTTCCAATAAAAAATTGAATCCTCAAACAGAAACATAGAAAATATTATAATTGAACTATGAGTTGCTAAAATTCCATCTGTGTGTCAACAAAATTGAATTTATTATGATTTTAAAAATTTCATTTAGTCATGGAGCACAATGAACTGTGTAGGCTTTGTAGAAAAGTCAAGAAACACAGAAGAAAACAAAACGAATCTCAAAACAAAATTGTTTCAGGATTTAAAACCAGATATTAATCTCATCTTTCATGTCGACATTGATAATGACGATGCTAAAAATCCCTCAAAACTATGCGCTACAAGTGTCATGACAGACTACGTAATGTTGAGATGTTGAGCTTTTTTATTTAGCACAATTTTCACTAGACATGCTCAAAACGCTTTAAATAGGGTCCCTGACCAACAGCAATGCGTAACATGTAGAACTGGACATGATGCCTGCTAGGCGATATTACATTTTTTCCCCGACAGAGACAACGCGATTAAAAACAAAGATGAGGGAAAGCACTGACAACAGCAACTAGTCATGCACAGTCACCACATCTGGTTGAAATAAAATCAAAATAAATCAGTGATTGCAATGTTTGCTCAACCTTCTTGAAAAATGCAAAAAGAATAAAGAACGGCAACAGGTCGACATTAGAATAGCAGCCCTGTTATGTAAAAGTATGGAAACAGCACAAAATATGTCATGTGTAAAACACGAGGCTATGGAGGCAACAGAGTGACTTTTACAGTTATAAACCAAAGTCTTTTGTCCTTCATTAATGAAATGAAAATCTCTCTCTCTTTCTCATCTATCTATCCATTCATTCATCCACCATTGCAAATATCTATTTATCGATCCATTCATATATTCATCCATACCCTCATCTGTCCTCTTCATCAGACGATCAGTCCAGTCCATCCATCGGGTCGGACCATCTCTCTCTCTCTCTCTATCTATCCCTTTCTCTCTCTCTCTCTCTATCCCTTTCTCTCTCTCTATCTATCCCTTTCTCTCTCTCTCTCCCACACACACACAAATATATATATATATATATTATATATATTATATATATATATATATATATATATATATATATATATAGATATATATATATATATATATAATCTATTTATTGCATGGTTACTATTTATCCTTTGTCCCTTCGTTAAGTCGTGTTTGTATCACGAATGGTTAAAATGATCACCCTTAAGGGGGGACCTGTAGCCAAAAATCCATTTTTGATTGTAATGCTAATATTGCTATTCCCTTGTTATATTCAGGTGGTATGAGGTCTAACTTGATGATTAACACCAAAAAAAGCCCCAAAAAATTTTTTTTTTTAGACATAGCGAGAAAAAATAGGCTAAAAATAGACCAAAAATCCCAAAATTTCTTACAGTAATGCAGCAAACACCAACGAATAGATCTCTTCCAAATTTACACACAATGTTTCTTACAACAAGAGCTACAACATGACGTAAAGGTTTAGCAATAGTCCTGAAAATAAATTTTAAAGAATTTTTTTTCGATTTCTGCTGAAAATTTGGCGCGGAATTACAGTAAAAATTCGATTTAAAAATTCATAAAACTGCTCAATTTTAGTTTCCCCCAAAACCCCTACGTCATGATGCAAAACACATCATAAGAAAGATTCTGACCAAATTTGATGACAATCTGATGGAAAACAATCCAGATATGAATGTTAGAAAATCAGAAAATGACGCAAAATGGAATTTTGAGAAAACGCAAAATTTGTCTTTAATTTGATAATAAAGTTAATTTTGCAGACAAACAAAGGCAAACATCCATCAAAATATCAAAGTATATTCAATATGGAACAAGAAAACAGTAAAATTTTGTACATTTATCAAATTCTGAAAAAATTATGATCGATTCGCTAACCCATACCCCTAAGAAAAAATTTGCGGAAAAATTGAATGATATCAGTTTTTTACAAAAAAATTAATTTAGCGATCAAATATGCTTTATATTTATAAAATTCATCAATTAAATCTCATAAACTAATAATGTGATGTATAATTTGATGTTAAACACCAAAAAAACCTCAGAATTAAAAAAAAATAATTTTAAGGGGCATTATAGGCTAAAATTAGACTAAAACCCTAAAATTTCTAACATAGATGCACCAAAAACTAGCATATAAATTTCTTTCAAATTTAAACACAATGTTTCTCACATAAATAGCTATATCGTGATGGAAGAATTTATCAATAGTCTGGAAAATAACTTTTTTAGAATTTTTATTTGATTTCGACTGACAATTTGGCGCGTATCGACAGAAAAAAATGAATTAAAATTTTTATAACATTGCTAAATATTAATTTACCCCCAAAAACTTCCATCATGATATAAAACACATCATAGAAAAGATTCTGAATAAATTTGAAGATGATCTAAAGTAAAATGACTAAGATAGGATTGCTAGAAAATCAGAAAATGACATAAATCGGAAATTTGAGAAAGCGCAAACTTTTTTTATAATTTGACATTAAGACTGATTTTGCAGACAAGTAAAAGAAATGATCCATCAAACTTTCAAAATATGACCATTATAGGACAAGAAAACAAGAAAACTTTATAATTTAATCTAAGTCTAAAAAATTTATAATCGATTCGCTAATGCATACCCCTAAAAAAAAATAAATATAAAATTGGATTTTTTCCGTATTCAGAGATAAAATAATTTTGAGGTCAAATATGATTTATATCTTATGAATTCATTATTGTAATCACAAAAACTAATTATTTACTGTATACAATAGATTATAAAGAGATTTCTAGATATATTAAAAATTCTCGAAATAGGATTTCGTAAAATATGATATGGCGCGCTACCCTCATTTTTCAATGCTGCTTGAGAGACAAGTCATATAAAATTAGATATCTAGTCAATTTTAACTGCAAAATCAACTCTATTTTAGACAATAAAAGAGTTAAATGATGCAAATAGATATAGCTCAGAATAAAAAGCAATTTGCTTTCCCAAACCCCTTGGAAAAAAATTTCTTTCGCCTCAATGCAGGAAAAATCAACACCACTTGTTTGCCACCGCTTTTTTAGTACCGTAGTTCCACAAAGAGGGTTGATCTTGCTCTGGTTGGAAAAAAAAAAAAAGAAGAGATATTTCATTAGCAATTTTTGGAAATACATTATAAGTCATTGACATAAAATGCATCTGTCAAAGAAAGACCAATAAATAAAATGGTCATCATTGACACCAACACAGTTGAAATTTCATTGTTTTTACATCCACAGAACAGAACTCTTGGCGGCAAACAATTTTCTGTTATTAAGTTAAATTCAGTAGCAATTCATTTCAAATGATGTTTTGTCACTTTCACTTAGAAAAATGAGTATTTACTTTATTGATCATTAATCAAAAATGTAAAGGCGCTATGGAGATTTGGAAACATTACTAACCAGTGTCAAAATGTACATGCAGACACTCTGCTGTGCTGGCCCAGATGATGGTTTGCTGGTTGATCAGTTTGCCACAGGAGGGCCTCAACACACCTTTCCAGAATAGCCCTTGAGCCAGCATCTTTATTGATTGTCAGGGCACCAGTACAGTCAACTGAATTCTTTCATGTTAGCTGTCGATGAAAACAAAAAATTAAATTAAATTCACTGCAGTGAAAATGGCACATGCCAATGCCATTGCTAAAGTTTAAAACAACAACAACAACAACAACAATAATAATAATAATAATAATAATAAAATAATAATAATAATATAATATAATAATAATAATAATAATAATATAATAATAAATATAATAATAATATAATAATAATAATAATAATAATAATAATAATAATAATATAATAATAATAATAATAATAATAATAATAATAATAATAATAATAATAAAATAATAATAATAAATAAATAATTGGAAAAAAAAAATTATCTAACATTGTCATTATCATTATCCTAGACATTTCAAACACTACTAAAACTGCTACCACTACAGACCTTATCATTATCTATCATAGATATTTACTCTCTCTTTCTCTCCTCTCCATCACTATCTCTCGACCATAACATACCAAACCCAATTTTCCGATATAAATTCCCCCCCCCCCTCCAAAGAAAAAAAAAATTGAAAAGTGTGGACGATGTATGCAGTATCAGCCAAAATAAAGATAATTACAATAACTGAATGAAAAGTATTTTTTTAAAAAGGATCCTGATCCTGAGACTGAGAATGTCTTTTCTTCTTGTGAGTCGCATGAACTTCACGAACCCTCTTGATCTTGACAAAATTGTAAACATATTGACTGGGAATCGAACTTTGAAACATCTGATCAGGTCTAGGTTTTATCGCCTGACATGGAGGGCTGATTTTGTTTGGGGGGGGGGGGGGGGAGTAGTATTTTATTATTGTTTGGCCCTGTTATTTTTCATAAAATAAAGTTAACTTGCGATAACAACGAGTGTGTCAGCTGATGCACAGTCGAACAAACACACAATCACACAAGGCATGTTTAGTTATAAAAATAAGGAATAAATTAAAATGTGGTGTATTTCTTATGCTCACCTTGTAAACTGAGTATTCTGTGACTTGAATAGAGTGAAGAATTACCAAAGCTCATCAAAATCAACTTGTAATGCGATGAAGTGAGGTCCGAAAGTGAATGAATTCATAATATTAATATTGTAAACAAAGGCAGGGACAGTCAGGGAGCGGCCTTTGACGCTATCGTGGTGCATTGTGGGTCACTATTGCCACGTTCGAGGATAAATTTAGATCGGAATCATGTTTTGTTACTCAATTTAGACGCACCGTGACCTGACCTCTCAAATCAACCAATGAGAGCTCGTGACATTGTATAAATGGTATTCACTATTTGACCTTGTGATAATTCATGTTTATAATCATGATGTCGATGTTGCCAGATTGAAAAAGAGAAATGGCTAAGCTTTCCATCGATATGCGCCATGACAGGGTGGATAGGCTTTGAATAGCTGTTGCCAAGACCCAAACATTTGACAGGGGAGCTGGGAACAAATAGGGATCAGATGTAGATTCCAAGAGCATACCACCAATGTACTTAGTTTGAGATCACCTAAAAGTCTCATCCAGACACAAGCACAGGTCCCAACTAAGAGGAATACACTCAAATGTTTAATAAAATAAATAAATAAATAAATAAAATTCCCTTTATTCATCCCCAAGGGGAAATTTGTCTTTAGGGTCTATTCCAAGGGAAGACTGGAATAACCCAGGCGTCAGCCGCAGAGCAGCGCCGCAAAGTGAGCTAGGGGGAAGGTGACTTGCTCAAGGTCACACAACGCAGCGGCGGGTGATTGAACTCGGTACCTTTCGGGTAGGAAGCAAAGACCGTACCGCTGAGCCACGCCACCCCTACCAATCATATAATATATGTAAACATAATACAATGCATAACATAGAGATGATTTACAAGGAAAAAAATATCATCTCCCAAAACTATAACTATACATTCGACTGTTTTCCTCCCTTGTACGATTACTCTAAATAATTCTTAAATGTTAAAACAAATGAAGATTTTGTTCTTAACTAAGAGTTCTCTTGGGTCAAGAAACATGGTCATAACAATTTGTACTTATCACATTATCTGGTTGTTAGAATCAAGGCAGCCATTGTCAGAATTACCTCAATAAATGAAAGAAGACCTGAAAATGACACATCCATCCCCTTGACCACATACGGCATCTCCAGGAATTTCTTGCCCCTGTTTAGAACACAAGTGAAATTCTCTTAGAACAATGGTGGAGTAGATGAAATGTTTTTTTTCTAGTTTAATAATAATAATAATAATAATGATAATAATAATAATAATAATAATAATAATAATAATAATAATAATAATAATAATAATGCTGAAAACTTATATAGTGCTGTAACTCGAGACATCATACTCTGAGCATTTAAATTACAAATTCCTTTGGCCGGAACACACATACACCTACGCATGCGCATGCATGCACACACACACACACACACACACATACACTTACACAGAGACACACAACACAAACTTCTCATGTCATCTACTAAAATCAAAACAGATGAGTTTTAAGCGAACGTTTAAAAATAGAAAAAAATTTTTTTTCATGAATGCTCTCTGATAAGGCACTTCAACCAGATGGCCCAAAATGAGAAAAAGATCTTATTCCAGCTTTTTGCATATTCGAGGGACAACTAGTTTGGTCAAATCACTAGCCAAGCCTAAGGTCCAGGGCTTTGAATATCGTTCAATTAGTTCCGAAAGGTAGGAAGAGGCAGTAATGTCAAGACAACGATACACTAAAATACAAGGTTTGAATTTAATCCTTTTCTCAACAGGCAACACATGCAGGTCATGAAGCAGAGGTCTGGCAGAATCATACCTACACTTCATGAATACTACTCTGGCAGTGTTCTTCTAGGCACTCTGCAGATGTCTCAGATTATGTTGTGAAATGCCAATCAACAGAGCATGACAATAATTTAATTTCAATAGCACGAGGGACACACCCTCTTGTTTGGTCACATCCTCAGATATGAACTGTCGAATGAAAGAAAACTTTCTTAATTGGAAAAAGAGAGATCTAACAAAATTATTAACCTGATGCTCCATCGACAGTCCAGAATAAGAAAGTGCCGAAGTTTTTCACTTTGTCAACAATTTGAATGGAAGCATCTCCAAGCTTAAGATCTGATTCACTTTTCCACTTCTTGTTCCCCATATAGTGCACCTCTGTCTTATCATCTTTCAGTTTTAGTCTGTTCTCATTCATCCATTTCTTACCACTTGGAGTACACTTCTTACTATTACTAATGTCTGACACTCCTTGCAAATTCCTTGTATTGGAGAAGCAGAACAACTGTGTATCATCAGCATACTGAGAGTAAGACAGACCAAAACTTCTGATGATTTTAGACAGCGGGCCAACATACAGAACAAAAATAACTGGTCCAAGTGCTGTACCCTGAGGGACCCCACAATCAAGAAAATTTTCTCAGATCTATGTTCAACAAACGTAATAATCTGTTATACAAAGATGACCTGAACCAATCAAGCACTGTACCAGACACGCCATAAATTACTTCAAGACGTTTTAGGAGAAGATTGTGGTCAATCGTGCCAAAAGTGTAGGTCAAGATAATTCAGCAAAAAAACACAAACCATAGTCTATAGCAGGGAGAAGATCATTAACAACCCTAACAAGTGCTGTTTACATCAAATGATGCTGCCCATAAGCCAACTGAAATTTTTCTTCAAGAGAATTAGTACTTTTTCAAAACAAGATTTTCCAAGATTTTAGAGAGAAAAGGTAGATTATAGACAGGGCAATAGTTTTTCAAGTTCTCTTTATCCAGATCAGATTTTTAATAAAAAGGGTTTGACATTATCAATTGTGTAAATGTTTGGTACAGCACCTGATTGCAACGTATCATTTACAGTATATGTAATGGGTGTTGAAATTACATCATTGCATTTTTTTTAGCAGCAGTATTTACAGGGTCCAGATCATAACTTTTAGGTGGTGACAACACAATGCAGCCACGTAAAGTCAACTTCAGTGATCTTTGAAAAAGAAGTTGGTAAATCTGCCTGATTAACCCTCTCCTAACCAGCCATTTTCAGAATTTTCCCCAAAACTTCATACCCACCAAACACAAACAGAAAAGCAACAAGCACATTCCATACATAATATTGTTCGAAAAAATGAACTCTATTACAGAATGTTAGGTTTTTATAGCTATAGCAAAAATAAATGAAATCTGGATGAGAAAAGTGATGGTTGCATCGTAACAAATGTGACGATTTTCCAATAGGTGGTAAGGAGAGGGTTAATTAACGATGGAAGAGCTGCTTGTGTTTGAAATTGATGGCTTTGCCTGATTTCTAGCAGCAATGGAGAGTTTCTTATCCACAGCTTCTCTGGACTACAGAAATATTCTCTCTGCTCACCTCCTGGGTGCTTGACGTCTCAGCCTCATAGCTCTAGTTCTTAAGGGCGCATGTTTGTCCACCATATCAACAATTGACATGTTGAGACTACTTGCAGCATTTTGATTATCATAATGTCTTTATTCTTCATATTACGAAATAACATAATTTTTTAAACTTCAAGCTTTGTTGGAAATTAAATGCAGAACCCAAGTAAATGATGGTCATAGATTAACTAATCGAAATTCAAAACGAAACAATGTTCACTATCTGGTGTGATCACATGATCTATTGTGTGGCCACATTTATTTGTAGGACCACTTACATGTTTGATAAGGTAGTTTGCTTCCTTTTTATTGCCGAAAAAAAATAATCAATGTTAAAATCACCCATAAAAATATTAGGCTTGTTCTTTATATTTATTTAATTTCTAAAGAACATATTACCATTGTATATAGTTTGAGATCACCTATAAGTCTCATCCAGACACAAGCATAGGATCCAACTAAGAGGAACACACTCAAATGCTTAAATTATATATTCAAAACAACAAATTATAACAATAAATAACAGAGAGATGATTCACCTGGAAAAAAATATCATCTCCCAAAACTATCCTTATGCATTTGACTGTTTCCCTCCCAGTTAATGGCACACTTAGGGAGGTCAGGAACCCCACCCAATTTGTTGTTTATGGAATGAAAAGACAAATTCACCGAACTCTGAAAAAAAAATCAATTGTTGATATCTTGTTTTGTTCAAGTTCAAGGTCTTTATCTGCAAAAAGCAGCAGCCTCTTATGGTTCTCACACTACTATGTTATGACGATCGACCCAATCAGCAAAGTCCGGTCCGCACTCGTGCACCATCGCAAACCCGCCGGGTAGCATCATCACAACACACCGTTCGACTAGATGCTCTGCTGTCTCAGGATCTTGCCCACAGCAGGTACATGTTGGGCAGTCAGAAAGACCCCACCGATGAAGCGCACTGGCCGTGAGGTAGCTCCTCGACCGAAGCTGATTCGCCGTCACCCAGTGTCTCCTCTTACTGGTATCAAAGCATGGCAACTTCTCACCAAGCTTAGAGGAGGTAACGTCCCCGCCCCCACGAGGGATTGAATTCGTCCAAACCGACTTCCATCTCGTATGTGGCAGCTCTAGACGTAGTCAGGGATTCTGCGTACAAGGGTTGCCGGGACTTATTTTGGCTCGAAACGGGGGGCGCCGTCCATTATGCGCATCAGAGGAGTATCCCCATTCCCTCTCTCTTTGATCTTACTCTGCCAGTTTCCCGTAATCGTCTCCCTCCGGACATCGGGGGGCTGGATCGCTGCCATTATCGGGCCCCATTCTCTAGGAGTTGTTGCTAGCGTTCCTGACAAAGTACATAGGTGCATCGACTTGCGAAGTTTTACATCCACCTTCTCAACGTTTCTGCTTCCACCCCACACTGGAGCGCAACACTCCGCGGTGGAATAGCATAGTGCCAAGGCAGATCCCGCCAGCTTCCTCAGAAGACTGTTGCGCTTCTCTATCTTCCGGGCAACCCCTTCGAGATGCACCCGATAGGTAAGGCTGCGATCCAACGTCACCCCTAAATATTTTGCATGTGGCTCATATGGGAGTGGCTGGTCCCTGACTAGGACATTCAGTTTGCGGGTGTGCCAAGCACTGCATAGGTGAAATGCAGTGGCCACGGTTTTTGAAGTGTTCATCTTACGGTTTTTGAAGTGTTCATCTTCAGGTACCACTTGTCGAAGTTGGATTTGAGTCTGGTGAAGTCCTCGCTGAGTACGCTCTCGAGACGGGTCCACACTTTACTCTGAGTAACGAGTGCCCAGTCGTCTGCGTATCCCAGCCTCAGGGAGGAAGTGTTCGGTATATCGCTAATGTAAACGTTAAACAACATTGGCTCAAGTAACGACCCCTGAGGGACCCCATTCTTCAATTTCCTTACTTTGCTCGTGGCGTCTCCCAGCGCGACGTGGAATTGCCTTTCCCCTAAGATCGAAGAGAACAACTTCAAGGTCTTTTTGCACCTTATGATTTTTGCAAAAGGCGAATTGCCCATCAATGCAGATTTTATACAATTATGTGGTGACTTTCTCAATTATTGTTATTGAGTTGAAAGATAAATGTTTAATGTTGTTGGTAATATCTAGGTCTTCTGGTGGGAGTGTGTTCCATTCCTTGATGGTTCTTGGGAAGAAACTGTTTATATATAAGTTGGTTCTGTGTGTTGGAATTGCGAACTTACTGTGTAATTTCTTGTGAATTTACAGTATTGTTTTGTAAAATATTGTGGTAGAGTTACTGCTGTACTGTTCTGCAGAGAAGTTGGAGGTGTTTTTCTTTCAGCCGACTCTCCAATGTTTTCCACTGCAACAATTTCAGGGCCTAATAACTCATCCTGATTTGCGCAAGTAATTGTTGGTGACAAACCTCAAAGCTGCCCTTTGAACTTGTTCGATTTTCTTGATGTGGCCTTGCTGATAAGGATCCCACACTGTACACGCTTATTCCAATACGGGTCTGACTAAAGCATTGTATGCAGGTTCCTTCACCTTTGGGGGGGCACTGGTACAGATTCTCCTCAGGAAGCCAAGGGTTCGATTTGCTTTTGCCACAATATTATCAAGAGGATGGTCTCATTTCAGTGATTTGTTTCGTTGGATTCCCAAGTAGGGTATTGTGTCCAAGTGTTTTAATAACTGACTGATTATTTGGTAGTCATGATTAATTTGCTATTTTTAGTTTCTTATTGACATTACAAAGCATTTCTCAGGGTGGAATTTCATCTGCCAGGTTTGTGTCGATGACAGAAGTGAGTCACGATCATTCTATAATATTCCTGCGTCATTCTGGTTTTCAATGACTCGAAATAAGAGGCTGTCATCGGCGAATAGTTTGAGCTTGGTAAGAGTTGATATGTTTCTTCCTAAGTCATTAATGAATGTTAGAAATCAGTCAGAGCAGTTGAAGGACAGTTCCTTGAGGTACCCCCGATAAAATGTTGCATTTCTCACTTCTATGCCCATCCAGGACTACTTCCTGAGTTCTGTCGCTGAGCCAGTCTTCAAGCTTTTGTTCCTTTTGTTTTGAGTTGTTTTCTTCATCAATGGTCTTTTTGGAGGACTTTGGGTAAATGTTTTTAATTCCATGGTGTTCCATTTTTATGAAGAGTCATCTATGGGGCACACTATCACATGTCTTCGAAAAGTTTAAAACAAGTAGATCTATTTGTTTTCTGATGTCTAAAAAAAGAGACAGGCTGAAAGGAAATGGCGAAAGAGTGGCCTAACTGTATTTAAGGATATCTACAAAGCAGCTAAGTCGGCTCTTTATAACGCCATCACATGCGCAAAAAAGGCCCACTACAACGAAAAATTTCAAAGCATTACATCTTGCAAAGAACTGTTTTCCACCGCAAACGACCTTCTTGGCAGTAAGAAATCCACACCCCTTCCAGCGTCTAGAAATAACACCGAACTAGCTCAAAATTTTGCCAACTATTTCCACGACAAGATAAAATCCATTAGGGAAAACATTGACAATACATCATCATCATCGTCACCGAGCTTTGGACCATTCCATGGAACGCCACTACATGTTTTCGATCCAGCCACTGAAGATGAAGTGAAGTCAGCCATTTTAGATATCCCATCAAAATATTGTGACTTAGTAGACCCCATCCCAACTAGTATTCTTAAGACTTGTATTGAAGAACTGTTACCAACAATAACTGAACTTATAAATAATTCGTTGGTCTCAGGTAGTGTCCCCGACTCGTTTAAACGTGCCATTGTTAAACCACTATTAAAGAAGTCCGATCTAAATGTAAACGAACTGAAAAATTACAGACCTGTCTCCAACCTTCCATATCTATCCAAAGTGCTTGAACGCATTGTGTTAAAAAGACTTTTGTATCATATCCATCTAAATAATTTAAGTGAAAATTTCCAATCTGCTATAAATCACATCATAGCACTGAAACTGCCCTTTTAAAAGTATGCACTGATATTCTTAATAGTATTGACAAAAATCATGTCTGTTTATTGACTATGTTGGACCTTTCGGCTGCATTTGACACCATTGATCACGAGATACTTATTAAACGATTAGAAATTACTTTTGGAATAAGAGACACTGCGCTTAGTTGGTTTAAATCATACCTAACATCAAGATCTCAGTCGGTTCTGATCGATGGCGCAGTATCAGAAACATTTCCTCTAAATTACGGCGTTCCGCAGGGGTCTGTCCTTGGTCCTGTTATTTTTACTCTTTATACTCAACCTCTTTCGGATATTTTTGTTAAAAATAAATTAATGTATCATTTCTATGCTGATGACACTCAGATCTATGTAAGCGATATCCCTAGTAATATCCCATCATTGATTACCCGTGTTGAAGACTGTATTAGAGATGTTAAATGCTGGATGGAAATTATCAAGTTAAAGCTGAATAATGAAAAGACAGAGGTGATGGTGTGTGGTAGAAAAAGTGTTTTGAAAGACGATTTTCTGAAGTTTACTCTAAATATAAATGGGTGCACAATTAACCTCTCAACGTGTGTGAAAAACCTCGGGGTAATGCTAGATCAACATATGACTATGCAGGCACAGTTTGATTCTCTATGTAGAAGTTTGACAATAGGATTAAAAAGAATTGCTTCAGTTAGACCTTTCCTAACAAGAGAAGTAACATGCAAACTAATAACATCTTTCATACTATCTAAAATAGATTACTGTAATTCGTTAATCTCGAATGTAAACAACGATAAAATATCACGCCTTCAAAGTATCCAGAATGCGGCTGCTAAATTGATTTTAAGAAAGAAGATAACATCCTACTCGTTGCCACTTTTGTATGAGCTGCATTGGTTACCAGTTAAAGTGAGAATCGAATTCAAACTAGCAGTATTGTGCTATAAGTGCCTTAATGATCAAGCACCATTGTATATTACTGAATTTTTAGAAACTTATAAGCCAACGAGGAGTCTAAGTTCTGCACTAGATTCTACAAAATTAATTGTTACAAATAAATATAAATATAAATTTTACGGCGGCAGATCGTTCAGTCACGTCGGACCTTCCATCTGGAACTCTCTTCCTAAAAGAATAAGAGAAGCGCAGTCCTTATCAATATTTAAATCAAAGTTAAAACACCATCTCTTTGTTAAAACACATCTTGATTAATGCATCTTTGTAATTTGACCCCAATATGAATGTTAATTTAGTTTATGTTATTATATCATTATTTTATATTATTTCCGTATTTGACATAGCATGTGGATGTATTATAACATATCTTGTATTAATGACTTTATGTTTAGTTATTACATTGTTGTATAATGATAATATTATGTTGATGTAGTTTGTATAATGTTTCATTTGTATAATAATGTCACTGTATTATTGTTTCGCGCATTGAGCATCACCCAGTGATGAAAATGCGCGTTATAAATGTCATGTATTATTATTATTATTTAATGCCATTCCTATTTCTTCTATGGTGTTTACGAGCTGGCTTTCACAAGATGTTGGTTTGGTGGTGGACGATAAATATAGTGAAATGGCTTTTGAAAATTCTTTTCATGAATTCAGAAAATTCAGCATACTCAAAGTTTCTAATATATCATCACGGTGGAATGATATCTTGTTTAATAATGGTGGGTTGTAAATGATTGCAGTTCCACCACCTTCCCTCCCAATGGGTGGAAATGAAAGTCTTTGGGTGTAATTGCTTTCAGTATTGGATCAACATGTGCATGGTTAAGTCATGTTTCCAAGATGATGAAAATAGTCATATCGGGATCTCCGATTATGTTCTGTGTATCTTGAGTTTTATTATGGCACAGTCTAACATTTAATAATAAATTTTTATAGGATCACTAAGTGCAGATTATTGTTGTTGTTGCACTTGTTGTTGCACGAGATGCTGCTGCTGCTGTTCTTTTTGTCAGTCATTTTTTATTTGTATGATTGTGTTTCTGTACCTTTTGTTGTCACAGTAATTGTTCCTTTCATAGTGTCTGTCACTGTCACAGACAATGATGGCATTAAATAAAGAATGATGAGAAGTATTTAAAGTGATTAGATTGGATGGGGGATGAAGAGGGTAGGGAAAACGGGATGGTCCATGTCCATACACTGCTGGTAGCAGTCCTTTTTCTTATCCCTCCTCGTTGACGACTGTTCGATGATTTAGTGGTAAAATTAGGTGATGGGAACAGGTTTGTCAAGCATGATAGTTAAAAATAGGATATTAAAAGTAGATGTAATAAATTTGTACGGTGTACACTTGTAGAAATATATTGAAAATAAAATTTAAAAAAAAAAAATTCCCTTCAGTCATCCATTAGGGAAAACTTGTCTCGAGGGTCTATTCCAAAAGAACACTAGAATAACCAAGGCATCAGCTGCAAACTGAACTAGGGCCAGGTGACTTGCTCAGGGCCACACAGCACAGTGGGTATTCGAACTCTGTACCTTTCAGGAAAGAAGCAAAGACTGTACTGCTATTTATTCTAAATTTGAATGAAATCAAAAAAATTCACCTGACATTGCTGATGAAAACTGATAAAATTATTTTGTAGGAAAGACAATATTGTCACGAGTGAAATGATATAAAATTCTGTTTAAGAGAAAGACAATGTAGCAATGACTATCCTGCACAAATCTTTGGGCCTCTTTTTCACTCACGAAGTGCCCGAATTCGCGACAAAATATGGGACGAAGCCGTTTCGTATATGCTATTTAAAAAAATTAATTACGACGCTGTTTATTGATGAATATGACTGAAAGTTTGCACACAGTTAGAAAAAAGGTCATTTTAGATTATGTCAAGCGACAAAACTCGTACGATTACCAGAAGGCCGTTAAAAATAGATTTTTACTCTTTGGAGTAAAATATTTCTAAAACTACCGGGCGTGGAGGTTTTGTCACTAACAAGGTAATACATGAACATTTCTTCTTTTTGGTTGTAAAATTTCATATGAATATGACGAGTACTTTTGCCGTATTTTACAAAACACCATCCTAATTTGCTCTTCATTCGTAAAAGACAGAAAGCCATTTTGCCTCCCTAAAGCCCGAATCATCACAATACAAGTTCAAAACGATTTGGCACCAAACTGAGAGGCTGAGCGGGTCGTGGCAAAGCGCTTTCTGATTGGTTGACCTCGTTTTAAAGTTCATGACTAGTCAAAATGTCTGCGCGGTCTCACTGGCAGAGGGATGTTTATCGTCTGCCATTGCGTTTGAGTTCAATAAACAGGTGATAATTTGACTGTTTAATTTACAAGAATTTAAGAAATTATAATGTTAAAAGTTTTTGATTGCAATATGACCTACAACAATCTCAGCATGGCTTTAATTATTGCGTTCCAAGTCACGTTCCACCAGTAACCTTTATCCCCTTGTCCAATTTCTCTTTTGCCTCTATATTTCTTCCGTTTATGTACGCAATCTCTCACCCCTCTCTCTCTCTCTCTCTCTCTCTCTCTCTCTGTGTGTTATATACCATCCAGCTCTAAAATTATATAAGTTAGAACTCTTCTAATATTTTTATCATATTCTCTGTCAAATTTGCCATAAAATTGCCAAGTTTCAATCTTTTAATCCACTTATTATGCAAGATACAGCCAAAGGTCGAAAAAAATGCCGAAAAAGCGTCCCATATTTTCGCGTTTTTTTCCTCTTTGCGGGTCATCCAAATAAATGACACCTTTGAAACTGCATAACTTGTTTATTTATGAATGGATGTTCAAAATTCAAAAACTTTTTTACTCAGTGGATATAGGGCTTTGATTTTAGACATAAATTTTCCTCAAAAAAAAAAGAAAAAAACATTTTTCATAGTCATTGCTACACAATGGTCCTTTAAAAATCCCAACATAGAAAAACACATACAAAAATATCAGCCTGCTATGCGTGTTACAAATGACATTAGTTCTAGTATCTTTCATTGCTTCATTGTAGAGAATGTCAAAAATATTTTGAGCAATTTGAAATCAAAAGGGGGACAAATTCAACAAAGAAAAGGATCTTTACTGATGGCCTAAACATCACACTTACTGTTTGGCTAACTGTTCTATGTTATAACCAGGACTTGGGTCATTGGACAACTGAAATAAAATGTGCAATCAATTTATCACAAAATTAGTGCAAAAGAATATAATATTTGTCAACAACAAATGAAAGTTAGGGGGGCGTCCAAACAATCAGTTATTTGGTTCTTTTACAGTATGTACGAAACTGCTTCCCAACTGGAATATTTCTTGATGCCAAATTACTATAATGAAGTAACTAAATCATATATAGCAAAGTGCGAAAATAAGAAAACACAGAGTTAAAGTTAAAGGTAATCAATCATCCTTTGAATAAAAAATCTGTGTTAAATTTGGCATATATAAACAATTTGTGATCTATATGCAACATATGGATGCGAAGCATGGACTATCAGCAAAGCAGAGAGCACAAAGATCACAGCTTTTGAAATGGCATGCTACAGAAAAATACTCAGAATATCATGGACTGAAAAACAAACAAACAAAGAAGTCCTGAGAAGGATCGGAATAAAATCACCAATTCTTCTTCAAACTGTAAAGAAATTGAAACTAAACTATTTGGCCACACGACTCGCCACGAATCATTAGAAAAGCACATTCTGCAGACAAGGTAGACGGCAAGAGAGGAAGAGGTAGACCAACAAGAAGCTGGGAACAAGATATATGTGAATGGCTGGGAATGACAGCAACTCAAGCAAGTAGACTGGCGGAAAACCGTAATCTGTTTCGCAAGAAAGTTCGGGAAGCAACGTCCTACGCAGGATCAGCTGACTAGATGATGATGATCTATATCAAAAATATATACATTTATTTACTTATCTCTCTATTTACTTGACATCTTTATCTTCTTTTTCTTTTTTTTTTTTCTTTTTCTGTCTTGCAGTTTTTAGCTAGTCTATACATATTTTCTATCAATTTGTTCTTTTCTCGACGGTTTGGTACTGCTTTATCAGTTCAATGGGGTTTTGGGTTTTGATAACTATTTTGTGTAAAAGGTAAGGCAAGAAAAGATTTTGAAAGATATTAAAAACAAACAAAAAACTGAAATAAAAAACAATTGATTTTATAACTTCTGTTGTATACAGCTTCCTCTTCAACTACTACTATTACTACTACTACTACAACTACATGCTGCCACCACCAAAACCACCATTACTACTACTACTACTACTACTCCTCCTACTACTACTACTACTCCTCCTACTACTACTACTACTGTCCTTTTGTCGCCAATTTTGACTGTCGACTCATCAGTCATCACTAATCACCACATCTGGTCTTACTGCGAATGTGAAACTAAAAAGTATAATTTCGGGAGAATGTTTGAATCCCCTCCCCACCCCAACCCCTTTCTTCCTCCTTGCTCCTCCTCTGTCTGGTGGCCCTTACAAACTTCTTATTAACTTCATCACCTCTCACTTATGTGTGTGTGTGTGTGTGTGTGTGTGTGTGTGTATGTGTGTGTGTGTGTGTGTCCCTTGAAAAGAGAAAAAAAGGGGGAAAGAAACAAAAACAATAATAAAAAAACAAAACAAAACAAAAACAACAATAAAACAAAATAATCTGAATACGAAAACAAAACATAGAAGTAATGGTCGAAGCAGCAGCAGCAGTAGCAGTTTCAGCAGAAGTAGTAGTAGTAGTAGTAGTAGTAGTAGTAGTAGTGGTAGTAGTAGTAGTAGTAGTAGTAGTAGTAGTAGTAGTAGTAGTAGTAGTAGTAGTAGTAGTAGTAGTAGTAGTAGTAGTAGTAGTAGTAGTAGTAGTAGTAATAGTAGACTTGCCAACCATGTCCGACTCAATTTTTTTTGCATATTTTCTATGAAATTTCATCATGTTTCTTTTTTTGCTTATTTTCTTAGAAAAAAAGCTTTTTTTCACTAGAGTGAAAATAAAAACCCCAACTAAAACCATAACTTAATCCACTAGGGAGACCCACAGCAGAATAAACATGATATGTCAAGCTAACAGAATCGCATTTGAAATTTTACAATAACATTGCCTGGCTACCCATTTTTGATCCTACATAAATATCAGCATCATCTGTCTTCCAAATGGCTCACGTGCATGATCCTTTTAAAACAGAAGCATTATAAATGAATGGTGACGATGGGTAGTTGACATGTCATTAACAATGATTACAGGTTCCTTTTTATCTTCCTAACATGCAAATTAAACACAACTTGTAGAAGAATGGGGCACAACTAAAAGGTTTAAGAAGAGCATACAAGTCATTCTGTATCAGGATCATTTGCTTGCTTGGCCCAGATTTCAACTGGTATATCAGATTCTGGGATTTTGCATTCTAGGATCATGTGCTGAATGAGAATAAGCTAGGCCTCAAGAACATCTAAGGAAGCAACAATGAAATGAAAGCTGGTTTAACCAGGCAATTGACTGATCCTCTACTAATTCATTTGGGCCGCAGCTTCAACTTTTCTTTAAAAAAGCCCTGATGAGGCAAATATCCAACTGGGTAAAGTAATAAAGTCTTATGATGTGAGATGACAATTGGCAAAGGTGGTTTTCTTTTGTTTTGGGAAGTTCTTTCCTTTCAAGTATGCTTGTTTGTTTTTAAGGGTTTTACAGCGCTTGCAACACATTTAGGTCATATCAGCGCCAGTAAAAAGGAAGAAAATGGGATAGTAAAAAGTTCTAGAATTACAAATAAAGCACCCAAGAAAAAGTAAGACATAGGGGAGCTGGGAACAAATAGGGATCAGATGTAGATTCCAAGAGCACACTATCAAAGTACTTAGTTTGAGACCACCTATAAGTCTCATCCGGACACAAGCACAAAATCCAACAAAGAGGAATACACTCAAATGCTTACATTATAAATTCAAAATAACAAATATAATAATACATAACAGAGAGATGATTTACACATTTGTTTGACTGTTTCCCTCCCAGCTAGGACTCCGGCCAGGGCCAGGACAATACTTAGTAAGCTCATTCCAAGACAAAGACAGAAAGCATGTTGGAAAACAGATATAAGGGGATAGAAGACACAGTATGTATCCCCCTGCCCACTATGGGAGGTCAGGAACCCCACCCAGTCTTTCAAGTATCACTCAGTCTCACGGTCCATTGCGAAGTCATTTTGATCCTTGTTATTGTAATTGAGACTGAAACCCATATCACATATCTTAGCATGCTAGAAAAATTTGGAAATAATATCCACCATCACTTTTTACATGGATTCATGGAGATTGTGTATTTTGGAGACGGAGAGGACCAGGCAGTCAAACACACACTATAACTCAATGCCAAAAATAAATGGAGAGAGAAGTCTACAGCACACAATAATACTTCCAACTTATTCGAAGTAGCATTACAGTATCTCGGTCAAGGACACCACTATTGGAGGTAAAATATATATAATATCTCGGTCATTGACCTCTCTTAATACAATATTATAATAATATCTGTCATCAACTTCATAAACTAATCATACAGACAAAATGTGTATTGATTGACCATAGAGGATGATAATGAAACTGCCCATAGCTTAACACTTTTTAAACAAATTTTACATCTTGCGTATTTTACCTCATTTTCTCCTATTTGTAATAAAAATCCTAACTAAAATACACAAAATCGTACTGGTTGGCAAGTCAGTAGTAGTAGTAGTAGTAGTAGTAGTAGTAGTAGTAGTAGTAGTAGTAGTAGTAGTAGTAGTAGTAGTAGTAGTAGAGTGGGGAGTGGTAAAGGGAGATTTAAATAAATAGATAATTAATGTTTTAAAAATATATAAATCCTATGCCTGATGTGTCTTTATCATAACAGAGCTGCTTAATATAGCCAAGAGACTATTTTGTTAAGCCAACCACAAGATATTCAAGAAACCGCTTGTGAACATTGAGACCAGAGTTGAGGTGGGAAACCATCTATGCCAATGCTTTGTTGATACCGAGATTCTCGTTTCGAGAACACAACATCGATTTCGGTGCTTTTGTCTCATCGAAAAATATGACATCAGCTACAGGTATTTGTCGATAAATTATCACAATGACAGTTTATTGATGAGCATGAATGTAAGGGACTTAACCAACATATCAGAATCTAGACAACGATTATACCATTTGTTTGCCCTTGACCATAACACTCTCATAGAAGGAACAATATTTGACGGCTAAACCGCCAGGACCACTAAAAAAACTAAGCAATCTCAATCCAGAAAGCAATATGGAAAGGGAAAACTGATATAGACCAGTGAGATAGAAAACATAGCAAATGTGACCTCTCTGTTCACCTAGGTAGATCAAAAGACTCGATCTAGGGAATCTGCAATATTTGCTGAGAAATAAAGGTTATAACGAACAGGGACTCCGAATAATAAAATAACCCTAACTCACTGACTGCCACAGTCGACACATGTGCGTTTTTTAAATTTTGACCTTTGACTGCCATGGCCGAACCCCCTCGGTTTCATTCTACTTCTGACCAAACTGTATCGCCCATGGCAGTTTAACGGTGAGGTAGATCATTATTTTATCTTTCATTTCACATCAAACATGATGGGAGCAGGCCAAACTAATAAAAACCTGGCATTTTTTCTTTTAATTTTCAAACATAATGGAGAAATGAAATCAATTAATTGTAATGCTCGACTGAAAAACAATATGAAATTACTTTTTTTTTGTTTTAGTTATTATTCTAATTATGTTGCTGATTGTTTTCTGTTAAAAGAACATTAATTTTTCCAGCTTTTAGTTAGAACAGAGGTCAAAATCGGTTTTTTTTTTTTGGGGGGGGGGGGCATAAAATTGCTTCCTTTTCAAAATATTACTGTGCTATCCAGAATTTAAATGCAACGATACAAATCGTATCATTTGAAAGAAAAACACAAGCAGATTTTTTTGCTTTTTAAACTGTTTTATTATCATAAAAATTGTGAACATGGTGAATTTTTTAAAAACATGCATAAACCATGCATAAGTCAGTGGCTTTGCAATTCTGAAAACCTTGGCAGTCAGTGAGTTAAATTAGAAAAGGTTTACAATTTAGTCATAAATTAAATTGTAAAAAATAGTATAACTTTTAGATTTGCCAATAATTCAAAGCCCATTACAAAAATTTTACATTGGCTGTACCGAATAATTTTGACTCCCCAAACTTATATTTTTTAAAGAATAGATGGGGCAACGAGAATGGTTGTTTGTGTTTAAAGACAAAAAACAAACAAACAAACAAAAAAAAGCAAAGAATGAGAAGCAAATGAGAGATTTTATGCCGCTTTGAAGGACGCAGAACTGGTTGAATGAGACTTTTAAAAAAAGTTGAGATGCTAGTTGAAAATGTTTGTATCTACTAAGAAAATAAAGGGCCAAAAATAGGGGTTTCTGAATCCCTCATTGAAGTCTTCTCACTGAATGTGACCTCGTTGAATCTGGCGCCCATTGTATTTGAACAGCCTGTAATAGGAATACCTACAAACATGTATTGTTACTTTTTAAAAATCATAATAAAGCCTCTATATGATTTCATCTTCCTTCAGTGATTTTACATAAAGCTGTCAAAGAGTATTTTCCATTATCTGTTTTCTCAATAAATGTACAAAATGTGAAGAAATCTAACAAAATGGTTTGGAATGGAAATAAAAAGCACAATACCTTTAAAACTCGGGCAAATCTGTCCAGACAATTACCAACAGCAATGTCTATGGTCTCACCAAAAATACGATAACATCTTTCAGAGTAAGCAATGACCTGAAACATTTCAAAATAAATTCAGTGGCATAGCCTGAGAATTCAAAGAAAAGAGGCTGAGACAGAGTGAGAGGCTAGGGATGGATTATCAGAACAGTAAATAAAAATTATGGTTATACAACATGTACATAATTAACAATATAGACCATAGTATTAAATTGCGGTACAGAGAGTGTTGAGGTCTTCTCTAATTTCACAGTGAAATGACTTATCCAAACTATGAGAGGCATTGGTGAGCAAAGTGACTCCATCCGAAATATTTTCAAGTACTTCTTTGTTATCTCCTTTCACCATCTCCATAGCCCTACAAACTGCAATAATGCCTTTCATAAGAGAAACCTGCACTTTCTGCAAGGATGCGTCCCTCATTCTAGAGGCAGGGGATATATGCTTAAAAACCTCCTCATTACATTGGATAACCTCTAGTCTAGTGCAATTGGCTGACACTGGATATTTTCAGTGAGAGCGGTAACCGTATCCTTGGGCAGACCGTCACATAAAACCTGTGTAACACCAGTTGAAACATTCTCTGCCAGCACCTTCCCTTTCACTTCTGTCCTGCCTACCACATTCTCAAAATATGAGAATGTCTGTTTCACCATCCCTACTACTCACTGCCTGGCACCACATCAACTGACCGCGAAAGGTCAGCATTACATGTATCTTTACTACCTGATCGCGAAAGATCAGAATCATTGTCATCATTACTTATTGATCGTGAAAGGCCAATATTGATGTCATCATTACTTATTGGCAGCGAAAGGCCAATATTGACATTATCATCTTCCTCCTCCATTTCATTAAAATGGTCAAAGGCCTCCTTCATTTGGCTCACCACTGGCACCAATCCCAAACTGAGTTGTTTTATTTCATTTAGATCTAGTTCACTGCTACCAACCTGCTAGCACTACTACTCAGCACTGTTACTGCACCCCTCCGTTTTCTTTCCTTTTCCTTTCCCCTTTACACCTCTAACACTTCCTTTCCCAACACATTCCTTCTCGCTCACCCCGCCTTTCACTTCTCCACCTCCTTTTCCTTTCTTTTCGTCCGCTCAGTTACTCTCAATTGTTTCTTTCTCCATCACTGCTTCGGAGCCAAAGACGGCGTTCATTGTAATTGTAAACAAAGGGACAGATGGCAGGCAATAACTAGATAAACTATTGTTTAAATTTGCAGTTTTACGAATATATATATGTCTATCCAGATCAATATATTCACAACATATAAATTTAACACAGTTCCTTTTGAAAATACTGCTGTCTTAAGGAAAAAGACTGTATATTTACTTGCAATAAGAGGCCACATATGGTCTTTTTCCTTAAGACAGTAGAATACACTCAAATGCTTACATTATACATTCAAAATAACAAATATAATAATAATACATAACAGAGAGATGATTTACAAGGAAAAAAATATCATCTCCCAAAACAATAACTATGCATTTGACTGTTTCCCTCCCAGCTAGGACTCTGTCCAGGGCCAGGTCAAAACCAAGTAATCTCATTCCAAGACAAAGACAGAAAGCATGTTAGAAAAGATACTGTATAAGGGGATAGAAGACACAGTATGTACCCCCCTGCCCCCTATGGGAGGTCAGGAACCCCACCCAGTAATATAGAAATCAAATTGAAGTTGGTGGGCTCAAGTGATCAACGCTAAAGCAACGCTATAAAGTGATCATGTGACGCATCACTTCCTCCAAGTGGCTCCTATTGACATTAAAGTAGACGGAATAATTATAATTTTTTTTGTATAGTACTACGACTTACCAGTCAGCTGTGTCTGTCTGAAGATGGAAAGGTCACTTTGTCCCGGACTGCCCCGGACTGCCCAGGTCTACCCCGTACTGCCCCGGTCTGCTCCAAAAATGTTTCTCATTGTTCTGTATTTCAACTTGATTTCCTGATCACCATCCATTCGAAAGATCTTTATTTCAATTATAAAAATTCTGCGGGGAGGGAGGGCAAATTACACAAGTAAATATAACGCTATGCAGACCTGCCCGATCTCCCCAGTGGTTACCATCGCTAGTCATTTTTCACCAGATTTAGTGACTTGTGTTGGGCTCTACATTTCTATAGAGATGGTTTTATTACTTTTTATTTCAAACTTTACAAAATCGTGTTTCTAGATTTGTCCAACTGAAAATGTATTGTTTAAAAAAAGAGACGAGTTACTTCTTTGTGTGCGTCTGTTCGCTTTCCATCGGCATCATAGAGAGTACCTATAATGGTTGGTGGGTTTGGGGGGTGGAGAGGGGTGTGGGGTGACACGAGCCGCCACTGCTTTTATGTTTCAGTTGGGTTGTCCCCTTGAATGTCTGGACCATCTATTATAACGCCTTTTACTGTTATACTGATGTTTGACTGTCAGTTCGTCCATCGGTTATGCTGGCGTGTGTGGCCGTAATGTCTAGAGTTAATAAAGTGTGTCGCATACTTCAAGCAATCAAGTGTTTCTGTTCTCTCGTCCCAATCGTAATTTGTCTATAAGGACAGAATTTTGTGTTTAAAATATAAAACATTCCTTGACAGAGAATAAATGTCAAAGTAAAACACTCTCCGGGGCAGTCCGGGGCACAAAGTGACCCAACCTGTCTAGAGGTAAAATCTAGCCTCCCATCTTTATGACTTGCAAAGATATTTCCTCCGGCTCCGAATAAAATAAAATTGAAACAAAGAAGGCACTTTTTTTTATATTGACTGTGAGCCATGGAAAACAATTGTACCTGTTATTGTTTAATGATCTATTTTGATTTCCTTTAATTACAATTACAGAAAATAAATAATCCCTTAATTGAAAGATTATCAACTCGCAGAGAATTTGTGTGTACTTGCAAATAGTCAGTGATTCATAACTTCTTAACTTAAACAAAACATCTATTCCCAATGCCAGTACAAGAACATTTCAGTCAAAGTGATTCTTATATACAATGAAATCAAAATTATTATCTAAAACAATTATTCAAACATAAACACTATCACATTAATAAGAATAAATTGCAGAAGCTGGACATTTATAAATAAATATCACTGCATTAAGGAGATTCCACTAGTCCAAGAAATATTATACCAGATGTAAACTCATTGAAAAACAAGCAAAACAACCGCTAACAATAGTAACAATAAATTTCCAGTCAAATTAAAACACAACTTGAGCTTTTTAAGCTGTTATGTAATGCAATATCCACTAAACGTACTCAAAGCGCTTTACAAAGTGTCCCTGACCAACAGCAACACATAATATGTAGAATGAAACACGACGCCTGTTAGGCGATAATACAATTTTTTTCCAACAGAGACAATGCTGTTAATGGCAAGATACTATTTTACACCTGAGTAACGTGAGAGAATGTGAGTAAAGAGCCTTTTCCAAGGACTCAATATGTACCAAGGGAGGCTTGAACCCAGGACCTTCCGTTCCAAAAGCGAGCGTCATACAACAAGACCACATAGCCGCAGAACAAGTTTACCGTATTATTTGAAACAAGAAAGCCAGACATAGTATTAGGATCAGAAACATGACTCCATAAAGACATTTTGGACACTGAACTGCTTTTTCACGACGATTATGAGATTACGTATGAGATTTATACAGACAGAATAATAAAGGCTAATGGTGGTGTTATGTGTATATTGGTCAGATGAATGATCTAAAGTATTATCATAAAAAAGGGAAAGGGCAACAAATTGTTCTAATGTTAAATCAGGAGCTGTCCAGGCCCAGTACAAATCATCAGCGTCGAATAGACCTCCTGGCTGTCCTGTGGTAGAAAATCAAAGTATCAAGGTTGCTCTAAGCTGGAAGTTAAAAATATTTATATATGCAATAAAATATCAATCGGCTATGCAGTGATGCCAAAACCCCGGTTTCACCAGAAAAAAATCCGGTCTGGAGCAAAAAAATTCCGGGTTACAAATTCTGGTGAGGTTATATTGTTCCAAGGGTGCTTCCCCCCCCCCAAAACCTCAACCACCACATCATCACTGCCACCACTACAACCACCACAACCACATCATCATCACTAACACTACTACAACCACTAACACCACAGCATCATCACTAAATACAAGAAATACAAATGATTGGTAATAAAGTTACTGCAAGGGCTAAATGAGTGCAAAGACACAGATCCTGATTGATACCAACCTGGCAACTAAAACTCTGTGCCTTTAATCATTATATTTCAAGCCTCACTTTATTAAAGAAAAGTACCAGACAATTGGAAACAGGTCAATAGTATACTTATGAATAAGAAAGGAGACAAATCAAATCCTGAAAATTACAGACATGTTTAGAGCACATAATCTATAGGTCAATAATGAATCACTTGGAAGAAAACAACTTACTGATAGGTGTACAACTCAGATTTAGAAGACAACGATCATGTGAAATGCAATTGATAACAGCATGCAATGACTTTGTTAACAGTATTAACAAAAATGGAGAGACTGATGCGATCTGCTCAATTTCTTAAAGGCTTTTGACAAAGTCCACCACAATAGCTTGCTCAGATTTCAGGGAACATTTTACGGATAAAACCCTTAATTTCAGGAACAGAACACTGGGCAATAGTAATGTCTTAAAAGACAGTCAAACATTTGATATCAAGAGCATAAAATGGTTACAATGGCGGTTGTGCCAGAGGTAATTATAGTCCGTTCCAAGAATATTGCAAATTCCTCCAAAGTTACGAAATATGGTGCCATGATTTTTTGCATGCTGGCTTATATTAAAAGTGACATAACGAATTTTGAATACCAATAGTGATTGACTAGAGTTTTCTTACAATGCCAAATTCCTTTTATCTTTTCATCGTTTGCAATAGAATATGACTGAAACTTTATAATGTTTACAGTAATGGTGTGTTGATTCTCTTTCCCATGGGGAAAATAATCATAACAAAGTTGCATTCAGTGGCAAGCTTAGCAAATTAATTTGAGTTATTTGAAAAAGTTTATTAATAGATATAATTTATCTAGTATTTCATGGTGTTTAAACTTTATCCCTTCCCTTGTGGACAACACCATACAATACATTGGACGACACTAGCAGCCCATTAGGTGCTTATACAATTTTTGGACAAAGACATTGATGTTAAAAAAAAACAAAAAAAACAGGGGGATTCTCGAATTCTTACACGCATCTCCAATAGGATGAGGAGAAATGCCTTCACAAAGACATAACACCTGACCAACTGTTGAGCAAGTTTTGCCACAAAATCCCACTGGTCACCCATCGAGTGCACTAAATGTTCGACATTCTTGAATTATGTTTATAGGGGGAGGGGGGTGTGTTTGTGCTTAGAATGTATTAATATGAAATATTACTGAATGTAAACTTCTTTAACATTCCATGTAAGTTTTGGACAATATAACCTTTTTTTTTTTTTTTTTTTTTTTGTTTGTTGCTTTAGGTCTCTTCCAACACAATTGAGGTTATATGAGAGACCGCTGAAACAAAAAAAACAAGCAATCTAACAAAAATAGTACAAATGTAAATCAAAATCATAACCTAAAGATATCATAAGCTAAATTATAAATAACCAAGAACAAACAGTCAGAAGATTTACAGAAAAAAAAAATATCCCTGTCAAAAATACAATCACAAACCAAAGAAGAAGGATAGGCTAGTAAAGAGAAGAAGAAACGACATCACTATCGGATCGTACACCCATGCGAACATCATAGGTATATGATTCAAGGGTGATGCTCCCATCCAACCACCCGCAATATAACCTTTCAAAGGAACTACAGTTTTCAAATGCAAGCGATGCCTAATTAAGATGACATAATACAAAACTTTTAATTTGACCTCTCCCCTCTGAGTTCCTGGTTGTGAGCCATATTGCTATTTGCCGCATGCCATGAAAAAGAATTCCGCACTTCGCCTCTCTGGAGAAATACTTGTAAATTTTCCTCTTTGTGACAAATGTGCATGTTAAATCCATATTTTTATCAGTTTTATGAATGTAGAAATCACAACAGGAAGCTACGCCTATGGCTTTCAATTATTAAATTGTAACAATTGTTTATGTCAAGTGTGTACAAAGTGTACAATTCGATGTGTCATTTTGAACCCAGGATGTCTTAGTGAGTAGTGGACATGATTCTCATGTAATGTAAACCCCTGGTCAAACCTGTGGGCGAGTTGAGTAATCATCATCACAACAGAATTCACATTGTAAAACATCAAAATGTTCACTCATGCCAGACCCTGCGTTTTTTATATACTGTAAAGAGGAAAAATCCTAAAGTATGGTACTGTAACCGATGCAAAAAAAAAAAAAAAATCGGCTTAATGTCACTAACAATCTAGTATCCGAGCCAATTATCATTAAAATCCATCAGATATTGTGAAGATATCCCATGTCAACGTGCGCATGGGTTGTGGAACGGACAATAGTTTCTAATCTGCTTGCAACAAAAAGGGTATCCTCACTCACTGGTTTAAAAATATAATATTACTTGGATAACTCCTCAATAACAACACTACTGGTGAGATTAACTGACCATAATAATAATTGTGATAGAAAATAGCTTACCAATTTCCAAATTATAACCGTGGTAGGGTTGATGTGGTGGTAGAGGTTTTAGTAGTGGTTGTAGGAATGCTAATGGTGAAGATTGTGGTAGTGATGGTAGGAATTATGATGTGGTGGTTGTACTAGTTGTGGTAGGAAAGATGATATGGTGGTGTTGGTTGTAGTGGTGGTGATAGGGATGATGTGGTGTTGGTGGGTGTAGTAGTGGTGGTGGTAGAGATTGTGTGGTAGTGGTGGTTGTAGTATTGGTGGTAAGAATGATAATGTGACGGAGGTAGCTGTAGTAGTGTGGTAGGAATGATGATGATGTAGTTTGTTGTGGTGGTGGTGGTTGTAGTAGTGGTGATAGAAATGATGTGGTCGAGGTGATTGTAGTAATGGTAGCGGGGATGATGTTGTGGTGGTGGTGGTTGTAGTTGTAGTGGAAGGGATGATGATGTGGTAGTGGTTGCTGCAGTAGTAGTGGTAGAAATGATGATGTGGTGGTTGTTGTTGTAGTACTGGTGATAGTTATGATGATGTTGTGGTGGTGGTTGTTGTAGTAGTGGTAGAGATTGTGTGGTGGTAGTTATTGTAGTAGTGGTGGTGGTGGTGGTTGTTGTTGTAATGGTGATGGTAGGAATGATGACGTGGTGGTAGTTGTAATAGCAGTGGTGATTATTGTAGTTGTGGTAGAGATGATGATGTGGTGGTGGTTGCTGTAGTAGTGGTGGTTGTAGAGATGATGATGTGGTGGTGTTTGTTGTTGTAGTAGTGGTGATAGAGATGCTGATGTGGTGGTTGTTGTAGTAAATGAGCTCTATAAAAATTGACTGAAACTGAAACTGAAACTCTTCATATCGGAAAAATCTAAAGAATCGAAATGAATAGTAAACAGCAAGTCTATTTGCTGATGACAGCTTACTGTAAAGGCATATCAAAGATGAGAAAGACATGGCATTGCTACCTCGACCTCGACAAACTACAGGAATGGGAAAGGAAATGGAAATGAACTTTCACCCTCAGGAATACCAGTTTCTACGCAGATCGAACAACAATTTGCCAATTGAAATAGCGTATATTATTCACAATGAATCAATTTGATGTGCAGAAGATTCAAGATATTTGGGGATCACAATAAATGACAAAATGAAGTGGCATAAAAGCATAGTTAGCAAACACAAAGGAAAAGCAAACCTTTCTACAAAGGCAACACCTGCACTGTGTGTTTTGTTTGTTTTTAAGGGTTTTACGGCGCTTGCAACACATTTAGGTTATATCAGCGCCAGTAAAAAGGAAGAAAATGGGATAGTTAAAAGTTCTAGAATTACAATTGAAGCATCCAAGAGAAAGTAAGACATAGGGGAACTGGGAACAAATAGGGATCAGATGTAGATTCCAAGAGCATACCACCAATGTACTTAGTTTGAGATCACCTATAAGTCTCATCCGGACACAAGAACAAAATCCAACAAAGAGGAACACACTCAAATGTTTACATTATACATTAAAAAATAACAAATATACTGACACATAACAGAGAGATGATTTACAAGGGAAAAAATATCATCTCCCAAAACAATAACTATGCATTTGACTGTTTCCCTCCCAGCCAGGACTCCGAACAGGGCCAAGTAATCTCATTCCAAGACAAAGACAGAAAGCAGTTGGAAAATTGATATAAAGGGATAGAAGATACAGTATGTACCTCCCTGCCCACTATGGGAGGTCAGGATCCCCACCCAGTACACCTGCACTGTGACGAGTTGGTAAAGAAGAAATAGTACATGATGTACAGTAGGCCCAACTTATAGTAGAGCAGTTCTGTATGGGATCCTAAAACAAAGCACACATTGATCTGGAAAAGATACAGAGAAGAGCAAAAAGGTTTGTTGTGCCAATTTCGAACCAGCGGTAAGCGTCACTAAACTTATCCAATAACTCAATTGGGTACCACTTGCCAAAAGAAGAACTCAAAACAAATTAGTTGTCCTTTACAAAGCCTTCAGTGGATCAACTGACCATTAAAAAAAACAGGACATGAAACTTCTCAATGTCTTTCGCTATTCCATACTCCTGAACAGAAGTGGATATCTATTTCTTTTTCCCCTCCAACATCAGACCTATAACTCTTTCAGCCATTACGAAAAAGTCTGGCTCGGTGAAATGGTTTAGAATGTCATTGTCCATCACCAGATATGCTCATTCGTAAGATAACAGACAGGCCATTTATATCTTCAATTCGAAGTGTTGGCCTCCGAGGAAGAAAAAGAAGAAGAAGCAGAAGAAAAAGAAGAAGAAGCAGAAGAAGAAGAAGAAGAAGAAGAAGAAGAAGAAGAAGAAGAAGAAGAAGAAGAAGAAGAAGAAGAAGAAGAAGAAGAAGAAGAAGAAGAAGAAGAAGAAGAAGAAGAAGAAGAAGAAGAAGAAGAAGAAGAAGAAGAAGAAGAAGAAGATGTTTTTGTTGTTTTTAAGGGTTTTACGGCGCTTGCAACACATTTAGGTTATATCAGCGCCAGTAAAAAGGAAGAAAATGGGATAGTAAAAAGTTCTAGAATTACAATTAAAGCACCCAAGAGAAAGGAAGACAAAGGGGAACTGGAAACAAATAGGGATCAGATGCAGATTCCAAGAGCAAACCATCAATGTACTTGGTTTGAGATCACCTATAAGTCTCATCCGGACACAAGCACAAAATCCAACAAAGAGGAATACACTCAAATGCTTACATTATACATTAAAAATAACAAACATAATAATACATAACAGAGAGATGATTTCCCAAAACAATAACTATGCATTTGACTGTTTCACACAATAACTATGCATTTGACTGTTTCCCTCCCAGCCAAGGAATTCCATCCAGGGTCAGGACAAAACCAAGTAATCTCATTCCAAGACAACGACAGAAAACAATTGGAAAACGGGTATGGTGGGATAGAAGACAGCGTGTACCTCCCTGCCCACTATGGGAGGTCAGGATCCCCACCCAGAAGAAGAAGAAGAAGAAGAGGAGGAGGAGGAGGAGGAAGAAGAAGAAGAACTTGCAATAAATCCAAAAATAATGAACACACGATAAAGAACTGAAGAATATAACTGAAATTTTTAAAAACTAATTAATGAATTCGCACAAAAAAAATAAGGAAAAGAGGAGAAGCCAGTCTTATTGAACTTCAGCTTCTGTCCTGTGACGTGACGAGTCCAATTGTTTCATCCACTGACTTGTAGTAATATACAAGCCTACTGTATTCTCCTGTATATAACACCACTATGTATGAAGTTTAGAAAGCTAGGACTGGAAATGACAACCTTCTATTCTCAGTAGTAAATAGCATATAGTATTTACTAAGCATTAACAAATGTGCTTATGCTTCCAAGGATCCCTTAAAGGTGAGTGTGCAGTTTGTGGGTACGTGTGAGTGTGCGTGGGTGTGTGTTTGCGTGATTTTGTTTACACCAATAGGTGAATATATTTATTTGTTTGAAATAATTCTTTTCGGTAACTTTATCTTTTAATAAGCCAAGAATAGCAGTATCATCTGCATATTTCACTATAAAACAATTTTCAAAGGATGGTCTGCAGTCGTTGGTGTATAAAATGTACAGGATTGGGGAACTCACGCAGCCTTGGGGACATCCGTTCGACAAAGTTCTTTTGTTGGAGATATGTTCACCCAATTTTACACACTGCGGTCTATGGGTCAGAAACTCTTTATACCATTTAACCCCATTCCACTCCCAATTTTCATAGTCCTATTCATACCCCATGGGGTGGATTTACACCCCTATTCCAATGATAAGAAAAAATGCGAGTTACCCTATTCTTTTCCATTGGGGTGGTTTTACACCCCTAGTCAAATGGTAAGAAAAAAGCTTTTTACCCTATTCTTATCCAATGGGGTGGTTTTGCACCCCTAAGTAAATGTAGGATAATATGAAAAGAACTATTATTATTATTGCTTTTTATTATTATTATTATTATTATTATTATTATTATTATTATTATTATTATTATTATTATTATTATTATTATTATTATTATTATTATTATTATTATTCAAGCCGCCAGTTTTTACCATAATGAGTGCAAAGAATAGAGATAATAAAATAGACTTTTGTTTCACAGCTTGTTCTATTTTTATTTTTTACATTTTCCACACCATGACTCTGACTCTGATCCAAGTTTTTCATTCCTTCCCCTTCCTGTTTGTCACATGATCCTGTTACAATAATTACAACACAGAGCAGATGTTCCTATCTCCCTGTTCCTAAGGTTGTTCTATTTTGTTTTGAATATTAATTTGATTCAATCATTACAATAAAATCAAAACGAAGTGAAAATGGCGGCGGATGCAAATAGGAATGTTTTTCAAGCATTTCAAGGGCCTTAACAACTGATAAAAACAGTTCAGACGTTATTGATCTCCAGCCAGTTCATCTTTCGGATCCGTCACTCTTAGAAAAAGTTTCAACTCTACATCAGGTAAGTCCCTTCTGAATCTATTCTTGCTTTTTATTTTGTTAGGGTTAACGTTAACCTCTCTTTCAACTACTATAAGTCACATAAAGATACTGCACCACTTTGACAATTATTTGTGCGAATCAGACTCAGACATGCAGTGTAGCACAAATCTTAGCCAGTAAGTGTTGACAGACACCAGGCCAGCCAGCCGTATCACTTTTCCTATAATATGCCACGTCTGGCAGGGAGCTGATAAAATAACTGATAAAATAACTGTGTGTTTGTCTTTGGTTTGATAAGCTTATCTACTGTACAATTTTGAGCATATAGGGTCACGTAAAGCACTTCTAGTATAGGGTCTACTCTGGATTCACTTCCGGAAAGATGTATTTTAATCAACGAACATGTAGTCAGTAAATCCAATTCTAATACGTATTGAGAAATTCATGTATAGTAAGTATGCAAACAGACCACCCTGTTGTTCTTTCATTTTGCTGTATCATATTTCCATTTATTTGCATCATTCTCTACAGATGTGTGCCGCGAAGACCTTGCTGGTCTCAATTATGAATCTTCCCACATTGATGATCCCAATGTACCATATTCAACTCATTCAAATGCACCAAGCTTACAGAGTTTATCTGGTAATTTTTTTTTCTCTTATCAAGCTTAAGTTGTATCTTATGCTGTCACCCTTTAGTGATACGAGGCCTGACCAGTCAGAACACTGTTCTCACGACGCCGAGTTCCATCTGCTACAATACCGATTTTTATGTCTTGGTATGATGCAGCCTGGATGCTATTCCATTTTCATCTTTGTGGCAGCACAGCAGTTGTCAAGTAGCACTGTTGCTGAAATGACCTATGTCTAAAGTGACGACAACAATCGATGAAACGAAGAGGAATGGTGTATCTTAGGTGTCAAGTACCAGTATATTGCTTTTGCTGAAATTGAATTTGAATACAATGGATAGAAAAATAAATGCCTATCAAGTGAATTGCTGTTCCTGTTTCTATTTCAAAAATGATTCATACTCCAGACATGAACCTTACACTTACAGTGGATGAGCAATTAATCCCATGGAGGGGGAGAGTCAAGTTTCTTCAATATATTTACCCAGCAAACCGGATAAGTATGGATTGAAAATATTCTGGATATGTGATTCTAAGACTGCTTATCCACTGAAAGCAATTCCCTATCTTGGAAAGTATGGAGAAAAGAGGACAAATTTAGGAAGAGAAACTGTCAAGGAATTAGCTATGCTATATTGCAAAAGTGGTAGAAATATTACTTTTGATAATTTTTTCACGGACAAAGAGCTTTTGTTATGGCTCAGAAAGTAAGGATTGTGATTGACAGGAGTTGGGACAGTTCGTAGAGACAAACGTTTCCTTCCTGAGAAATTTAAACATGGCAAGGATTTGAAAAAATCAGAATCAAGCTTTGCTTTCACCTCTGAATTGTCTTTAGTCAGCCATAAATCAAACCACAAGAAAAATGTAATTGTTTTGAGTTCAATGCACAATTCTAAGGATGTTGATGACGGGCCCAAAAGAAAACCTGAAATGGTGAAGTACTATAATCAAGCAAAAGGTGGAGTTGATACGTTTGACCAAATGTGTCACAGTCTGACAACCAAAAGAAAGTGCCGAAGGTGGCTAATGGTGATTTCTTACAACCTGTTGGACACGGTAGGAATTTCATCTCAAATAATTTATAGGGAAATTTTTCCACAAAGCGCTCTCGCAAAGGAAAAGAGAAGGGCAGAGTTTCAGGAGGACTTGGCAAGATGCCTATTGCAGGATCATCTATCTCGCAGATTAGCAAAACTGAGGAAGCCTAACAATATGTTAGAACTCTCAATCCAGCATGTTTGTGAAGTATGGAAAATCACAAGACCAAACCATTCTGAACAAATGAGACAAGCTGCTAGTGGTACACCATCAAACAAGCGAAAAGGAGAGCAGGGGAGATGCTGGGACTGCCCAAGGAAGAAGCACCGGAAATTTAGAACTTCATGCAGTTCATGTGGCAGATTTGTTTGTAAAGAGCACTCACTTCTCGTATGCAAGTTCTGTTGAAAGTGATAACAAGAGATAATGGGAGGCAGAGAGTTGAGAGAGGATGACAAACTGATAGACAGACAAAAAGAAATATTTTGGACCCTGGACCCTGGTAGACCAAAGGAAGGGAGGGGGAGGAGATTGGCATGTTGCTCGATGTTACATTCTTCACTATTCTCGTCATTCAAAGTCTTTTCTGACTGATAAGTTTGCTTTGTTATCAAAGTTATGAACGTTAATTCTGATATTTATGTTGTTACCCTATTAAATTTTGATTTTGAAACTCATTTCTTCCAGTTGGTTACGAGAAGAAATAAATTTAATTCATGTTTCATGTTTTTTTTAAATTAACTGATATGCGTGTAATATATCATACATATCAAAAATTAAAATAAAAGTTGCCAGTGTTATATTTCACTTGTTCCAAAGATAAAATTTAATTGCAATAAAATTCACTTGGTTTTTAAAAATAAAACTCATTATGGTCTCAGTTTTACTTATTGTGTTATTGTTTTTCTATTTCATGTGTGTTTTGTATATACATGTATATAATACTATCCAAATAGGTTAATGAAATCCTTGTCTGTTTATTGCTTGTTTATATAGGTATTTGATTTAGTTGCTCATGTTTTCTCTATACATGGGATGGGGTGTAAAACCACCCCCTTGGATTAGAATAGGTGTAGTCTCATATTTTCTATTAGACAGGCTGGGGTGTAAAACCACCCCATTGGATTGAAATAGGAATGTTCCATTTTTTTCTCTTTATTGTCATGGGGTGGTTTTACACCCCATCGGATATGAATAGGGTATCTGACATTTTATACCTATATAACCCAAAATATATTATACTGATATAAATGATACTTTGTGGTCACAATTATCATATAACAATTAGCGATTACATAAAATTTCAACTTTCTCGCTCAAAAAATAAAAAAGTTATTGGTGAAAAACATAGGGCTGGGGTGAAAAACCACCCCATGGAGTGGAATAGGATTTAATAAGGTAGTTTGGAATATCTATGTTGCACAACTTTTGAAGCAAAATATCTGTGTTCATGGCATCATGGCATTAAAAGCTGAGGAAAAGTCGACAAACAGGATTCTGGCGTAATTCGAGGGCGTTTGGTCAAGGTGTTTTGAGATCGAATTTGTGGCGGTTAATAGTGAGTCTTCTACACTGAGATGTTGCTGGTATGCAAATTGGTACGGATCTAGCAATTTCAGGTCATAACATTTTTGTAGGAGCTCAGATTTTAAAATTTTTTCCAAACATTTCATTACAAGCGATGTAAGCGCCACTGGACGGAAGTCATTCAATATGGTCGGACAACGCTTTTTTGGAACTGGAACGACAATCAATGTTTTCCAAAGTACTGGCACTGATTGTTCATCGATTGACCTTTGAAATAGTTTTGTATAAGGTATAGCCAGTTGTTGGTGACAGTTGTTCAAAATAGTTCCGGTAATGTTGTCTGGTCCTGGTGCTTTATGTTCTTTACATCGCCGGAAGAGGGAGCTTATAGTTTTTCTTCTTCAACATCTGGAGATGGCTCCTTGTTGACAAACCGTTGTGCACAGATGAGAGCCTGTCAAAACGACAGTAAAAATAATTTAATTTGTTGACATCAGTTTTCGTTTTTCCTTGTGGGAATGTTCGTTTCTTTTGGTCTACTCCTCCCATTTGCTTTATCATCTCCCATGCTTTCCTTTTGCGCAGCCCGATCTCAGTTGTCGCTCCATTTTGTTTTTGTATTCAACCTTTTCTTCTTTTATTGTATTTCTGATCTCCTTTCCCTTTTCAAATTCTAGTTTAATGTCACCACTCATATAGGCAATTTTCTTTTCATTGAGTAAATATTTAAGTCACTTTGTAACCCATGGCTTATTGTTAGGAAATATCTTAATTTCTTTTTTTTTTCCACGCATAAATCCACACAAAATGCAATATAACATGTCACAGTTTCGGTCCATTCATCAATACTGTCTCCTTCTACCATTAATGTCTCCCACCGAGAAGTCAAAACAGCCGTTCAGTCGTTGGATTGCCTCTTGAGTCCAGATATATAGTAGCCTTCCAGCGCATATCCAATTCCACTGAATACATCGGTGATTCAGATATTAATAAGTAGAAATATGAAAACTCAAGACAGTTTAAATGAAAATGAAGACATATTGATTCAAAATATATTACAAGTTAGAAAATACAATAATTAATTTTTGATTGTCACATCTATACATACATACATACTTACATACACACCCAAATGAATAAAAGTCCAACGTTACCTGAGTATTTCCTCCACTAACATACAAAACTGTTGGATTATCTGCCCCTGTTATCAATCTGCCCATTTCAATATCTTTTCCACTGTTAAGCAAAAATAACAAGCAATTGATTGTTGATCGCATTCATAATATTGACACAACACCATAATATCTCTACATTTGTATATTTTTTTTACATTTGTTTTTTTTTTTTTGCATCAATTTGTTTGTTGTTTGACATAACAATTCAGGTTAGACTATTTGTCATAAAATTTTGGGTTGTCAACATAACATATGGGGCTGTTTGACATAACATTATGGTTTGTTTGTCATCATAACATTTTGGGCTGTTTGTCATAATATATCAGTTGTTTGACATAATATTAATATGCATGGATTTGGGAAAATGGAATAATTATCGTTGTTGACTGTTGACACCACTCATGGCAGTTGTAATAGATACATGACTGCCACGACTGTGGTGGGTAACACACCACCTTTTGTCTTTGCATGCTTGTTGATTATTCGCTCAATTGTAAGGACAATTGCAGTGAGGAAGTTTGGAAAATGTGATCTGTTCACAATAAATCCTCCACTTTGACGAATCTCAGCTTCAGGATGAGAGTTTGCCAAATTTAGCAAACTCCACACAGTATAGTCAAATATCCACCGCAGTTGTGGTAGTCCATAGAGAACAGAAGTAGATACAACTGTTGAAAATATCAGATTTTGTTTTTAGACTTATCAATATATTCACGATATTGATAATCAAAAATGCTATGCCTATTTTTTGCATTGTTCATAGATCAAACTTTTTAAAAAGTTCCAATTATTGAAAATTTGCTGTAAGACTGTAAGGTTATAAATTACCCATGTATAGAGTAAGGCTTGCAAATTCAAAGCAAAAACTTTCAAACTTGAACCCAAAGACCGTTCAAAGGCTGTAAATAGTGACAGCAACAATCTAAAATTGGTAAACAAGTGGAATCGAACCCTCACATCATTGAACTAATAAAAATATGTGTCATAAATTCTTCGAGGGGAGGGTTTGCCCCACTGACTATTGAGTTGAGAAGTGTAGTTGAGGCAGTTACAAAATTTAATTAATTAAATGATAAACAATAAACTTCAATCAATGAGGAAAGATACTATTCTCAGGCCTGCATCTGCCCTGAAAATCAGTGAGACGTTGGATCCAGGGGGTCAGGGGGACGTTGTCCCTCTGAAGCCGAAGCTTTTTCAATATAACATAAGCAAAGATCCCCATTTCCCTGAATATTTTCTTAGAATTTTACCAATTCATTAGCCTGTGAAACAAAATGAAAAAGTATTTTAATTCAATTTTGTTTTCCGGCGGGGCGGAGCGAAATTGCCAGCAAATTTACAGGCCTGTATTCTACACTTCAGTAAGATTTCCTCAAAATTACATGAATGCCCCAATTTTTTTCCTTACTCTTTGTCATCATTTCATTCCTTCAAACTAATATTTACTCCGAACAAGGTTTCCTTGAACTAGTTTTACCCAGCCAATGTAAAACAGTTTAATTTTAATTAATTAAAGGGTTTTATAATGCGCCTGTTGATTTTGACCACTGATGATTTACTGTGGCTTTGAGAGATACGTATGTGTGTATCGTGTGTATCTATCTAATGCAGGTGTGTATATTACAATATGATACACATACAGACACAGACACTCACACACTCCATCACCATTTCATGTAACTGACACCTCTCTGCATATTCTTAACACTTCGCAATTCATTCCAATTTCAATGCTATGCACCATGATTTACTAATGGCAGCAAACTCCCATTCCCACACACACACACACGCTCGTGTATAAAGTTATTTACCTCAACATATCAATAAAGTAAATGAATAACAAAGTTTCTTTTATTAATCCTCAAGCAGAAATTAGTCTTTGGGTCTATTCCGAGGGAAGACTGGAATAATCCAGGTGTCAGTGGTCAGTGTCAGCCGCAGTGCAGCGCCGCAAATTGCGCTACAGAGAGGTAGCTTGCTGAAGGGTACATAATGCGATGGATATTCGAACTAAATATCAGGTACATTACAAAGCAAAGACCATACCCATGCCACGCCATCAAATCGTTATGACAAGGCAGTTTTCTCGACCTTTTTTGCATCCTAAGTTGTTCAGGGAACCTGTGCCACAGTGTATAGTTTACCAATGTACAAAGGCCACATCACAGTTATTGTTTATAATAGTAACCACAAGAGACAATTTATAAAAATCAAAATGGGCTTATCTTAATATTCATAAAGTATTCTGATAGTCACGGAAAACACTTTATAAATTTTAAAAATTCAGAAATAAAAAAAGGAAATGAGAGCAAATTCATTTTTCAATAACTTTTTAAAGATTTTTTTTTGCTTGCCAAATGATGCGAGATGTTCCAACTTTGACGTCCTGTAACACCAAAAGGATTTGTCATACTAGGGAAACATATTTTTAAAGCTTAGGGGCAAAAATAAAATTAAAGATATCTAACAAGATTTTAACCATACACACATTTCAAAAGTTTACAGTCGGTCGAAATTCCCCAAAATAAATGCATCGGTCACTAGAGTAATTGTACAAACTTCGCACAGCTGAATCGTGACTTTTGATTCGCACACTTTTGGTGATTTAAATTTTCGGAAATTTTTTTCAATACGTGAAATACGTTAATTCCGCAATCACAGTATTTAATTGCCTCAACCGATGTTCTTGCATCTTGAGACAGTAAAAAAAAGTGGCAGCTTATATTTTGCTCCTTTAAACTCCAAGTTGAAATCACGAGATCGGCGAGTATCAATTTTCCTTCTTCCCTGGGATGATGCAGGCAGATACACGGAGTGAGGGTTTTTTTAACTTCCTCCTTGCCATCTGCTTAATAATTAGTATTTAAATATCTTATTTATAAAGTACACAATGTCGTAGAAAGGCACCATTGGCCTAACTATTGTGGTTTCGACTGAAAGCAGGTGTGCGGAACGATGAACATGATCGCTCGCATTGCACATCGAACCGCATACCTTTGATGAGATCAATTATATGTCAGCACAATATAGATCTCTGGATTAATATATATATATATATATATATAAGAATATTATATATAAATTGAGCTGCTATATAGCGCAACATCCACTAAATGTGCTCAAGGCGCTTTACAAGGGATCCCTGTCCAACAGCAACATTTAACATTTAGGACAAGGCATGACGCCTGTAAGGCGATTTTATAATTTTTTCGGACAGAGACAACGCTGTTAATGGCCAGGTACTCATTATACACCTGAGTACGGTGACAGAATGTGAGTAAAGAGCCTTTTCCAAGGACTCAACTATGCGCCGAGTGAGGCTCGAACCCAGGACCTTCCGACCCGAAAGCATCATACCACCAAACCACATAGCCGCACATTGGAATATTAGATAGGCGAGTATCAACTTTCCTTCTTCCCTGGGATGATGCATGCAGATACATGGAGGAAGGGTTTTTTAACTTCCTCCGTGCCATCTGATTAATAATTAATATTTAAATATCTTATTTATAAAGTACACAATGTGGTAGAAAGGCGCCATTGGCCTAACTATTGTGGTTTCGACTGAAAGTGAAAGCAGGTGTGCGGAACGATGAACATGATCGCTCGCATTGCACATCGAACCGCACACCTTTGACGAGATGAATTATATGTTTTGCAATTCTTCCTTTTCATTAATTCACACAACATATGTCAGCACAATCTAGATCTCTGGATTAATATATATATATAAGAATATTATATATAAATTGAGCTGCTATATAGCGCAATATCCTCTAAACCTGTCCCTCTAGGAAATCCCATATTTGTCGCAATTTTGACAATTGCCGCAATTTTTTGCAATTTTCCATGTTCTGGAGTCACACATAATCATATAATGCTAAACATAGGAAAATACTACTGCCACGTCACACAAAACTATTAAAGATGCTATTTAATAATAGTTTTATTGCTAATATCAATCTATTATATATATATATTATTTTTTTTTTTTTAAATTTTTTTTTTTTTTTTTAATTTAAAAAAAAACATTTTTTTAATATTTTTATTTTTATTTTTTCAATTTTAATTTTTTTATTATGGGTGTTTAATATACTACCATAAACATAGATTCATGTAACTCGGAAATAGAAATTTTTTATGGTAGGACCCCTCGACCTCGTTATTCCCGAGTTCCACTGTATTATTATGATGTATAGATGTACTTGGAAATATAATAATAATAATAATAATAATATAATAATAATAATTTTAATAATAATAATAATAATAATATTAATAATAATAATTTTAATAATAATGATATTTAATAATAATAATAATTAATAATAATAATAATAATAATAATAATAATAATAATAATAATAATAATAATAATAATAATAATAATTTAAAAAATTTATGAGCTTTTCTACCACATAAATGTTAGGAATCCATGTTGTGTAAAAGTGTTGTTTTTTGTTTTTTTTTTCAAAATCTCCTGGTGGCATCCCCTGTATATACCTGGCATAATATTTCTTTTCTGAGTATGCAATGTCAATATCAATGTAATTTAGTATAATTTATGGACACAATACTGTATAATACATACCAACTAAAATTGGTGGACTGTGCTTGTCATAGAATAAATTATTGTACGCTGTTTATTGAAAACAATGTCTTAAATTTGCAATTTTTGCATTTTTTGCATGCAATTTTTTTAATTTTGGGTGCAATTTTTTGGGTTTTCATTTGCAATTTTCCGCGGGGACAGCTAAACATGCTCATAGCGCTTTACAAGGGATCCCAGTCCAACAGCAACATTTAACATTTAGGACAAGGCATAACGCCTGTAAGGCGATATTATAATTTTTTCGGACAGAGACAACGCTGTTAATGACCAGGTACTCATTATACACCTGAGTACGGTGAGAGAATGTGAGTAAAGAGCCTTTTCCAAGGACTCAACTATATTAGAATATTATATATATATTATATATATATACTGCCCACCCCCATCGACCACTGCTCCCCCCCCCCCCCCCCCCCCCCCCCCCCCCCCCCCCCCCCGTCTTCGATCCTGCCTCCCCTCTCTTCCCCCACCCTATTAATATATATATATAAATATATATATATATATATATATATATATATATATATATATATATATATATATATATATATATATATATTAGTATATTAGTGTGTGTGTGTGTATGTGTATAAAAAATTCCTCTCTTCCCCCACCTATTTAATATACATTTGGAACATTTCTTTGTGTGTGATGAGCGCAGCCCGAATCAATGATTTCAGTTTCTGGGAGACTTACAGAGAGTGAATGTGTATGAATCTGAGTATGCAGTGTGTGTTTGTGGGAGGGGAGAGAGAGAGAGAGAGAGAGAGAGAGAGAGAGAGAGAGAGAGAGAGAGAGAGAGAGAGAGAGAGAGAGAGAGAGAGAGAGAGAGAGAGAGAGAGAGAGAGAGAGATATGGCTTTAAAATCATTTAAGAAATTTTTCATTGCAAATGTCTGGTGTGTGTGTGTGTGTGTGTGGTGAATTTGCAATACGTCATATAATAAAATAGCCTATAATCACAGATACTATTTTTCTTGCAAATTTCTGGTATGTATGTACGTGTGTGTGTGCGTTTTTTAAATACTTCCTTTAATAAAACAGCTAACTAAGCATCATTCAAATGGATCTAGATAAAATATATCAAACAATGTATGTTAAAGAGTAGAGTTATAGGTTTGAATGACTGGTGTGAGAACTGATGAAAATGTGTGCGAAGCGATGAACACATAAGGAAAAGTGTGCGAAGCGATGAACACAAGGGTATTTTGGGGGGAAGAGAAAACTAGTTACTAGTTATAAATAACGCTAGTAGAAAGTATTCGCATTCAGAATAAAGACTAATAAATGGGCTTCAAAACAGTATGTGCAGATTTGTCCCTTCCCTATGGAACTCCCGCCTACTGTCATTCTAATTCAGTCATGTCTGCAGATCGGGATTTGGCCCAATAAGTCGCGAGTTGTGCGAAAATTGTACGATTACTCTAGCGTTCTCTGTCAAGCAGACATTTTCGCGATTGTTAAAAGCAGAGGCTTTCTCTAAGTCAATACTATCCTAGGCCAGTTTTTATTTCTATGCTGCTTTATGAATGATAACTCTTGGTTTTGCCTTGACCCTCTCTGGGATCCTTAACCGAAAAGATCAAATTAAATGTGTTTAATAAATTTCAGAAAAAGATAGGTTGTTTGTTTGTTTTTAGTGTTTAACGGCGCTTTCACACTAATTTAGGTATTTAAGCGCCGTTTCTGTCTTTTATCAATCTTTTACGCCTGAGGCATAGCTGTCAAAACGTGTACTTTGTATAAATTTTATAATAATCATAATATTACATGTTTGTTGAGTAAAAGTACTATTACACTTTCTGCAGATTCACATTCCTGCAGATATTTAAAATTTGTAGCGGGTCGACCGACTGGAACAAGAACTTCAAGTCTCTGTTATCATTTGTGGGTAGTGACCTTTCTGTCTAATTATGTACATTCAATTAAAATGGTTGAACTGTCGGTCAAGTTACATGTTTGCAGAGGGGTTTTCATCATTCCAGAAGGAACGGTGATGTGGGCATATGTCCGACCGGAGTCGAGTTATTTTACCTCGTCTTTTTTTTAGCCGAGTTGGTCGGCCGAGTCACTTAATTTGTTAATTGTATGGTACATTCGACTCAGACGTCCCATTCCTTTCGGCATGATTTTTTAATATTGATCTTTAAATACTGCGTGTGAAATTTACTGCTCTTGTAATTCTTGGCTCACCGCCTCTTTTGCCAGTCGATCCGCTTCTTCGTTCCCCTGGATACCAACATGACTAGGTACCAGAGAAAACAAACTTTTTTTCTAATAAAATTTATTTGCACCTTCCAAGATACTATGAGTCTTGGATCGGTGCAATAAAAATTTGAGATCCCCTTAAGTACGGACAGCGAGTCAGACAAGATCAAGAATTTATTTTATTCGATCTCTCAGCAAACGGAGAGCATTTAGGATTGCTCTCGATTCGCGCCGTAAAGATCGAAACATTTCTATCCAGGCGAAGTGATCCTGTGCCTTCCGATGAGTGATAGGCACAATCCTACTGCATCTGCGCTCTTTGAACATCCGTAAATATGTGAGTATGGTTTTTGTATGTTTGTAATATTGCTTTAGTGTCTGTTTGTAAATATGTGGGTCTGTTTGTGATTTTTCCAGTTTTGTTAGGTCCAAATTTATGTTTGGTCTATGTATGGACCATGGTGGTGTCTTTGCCTGGACGTATGGGTGTATCCTATCTAGATGATGTTCATGTCTGCGATGTCTTATTTTATTCGCAACCTAATGTGGTGTCTTTTTGGGTGCTTGCGTGCAGCGATGTGACCTTAGTAACATACTGGAGAGCCAGTTTTTTCCTCTGAGATGGAGAGGTGGCTCATCTGCCTCGATAAAGGCTTGCCACTGGAGAAGTGCGAAAGCCAGAGTGCAAGCCAGTCCTGATGATGAATTGGGTCAGCATGCCCATTATCTATCATTTCAAGTTCAAGTCCATTAGATGCAAAAGGCATAATGTGCCCATTACTGCAAATCTTATACACATAAATATTACCTATCACACCACACGAATCCTGTCACTCAAGTCACTCAATCCTCCAGGTGTTGTGTATATGTGGATAATGCGTTGAAATGATGTTGGGTCTGTGATGTTTATTATATCATGCGGTAGTTTGTTCCATTCACATATTGTTCGAGGAAAGAATCTGTAATTGTATGGAGTTGTTCTTGCACATGGCTTGTGGGATTAGTTGGTGTGGGAAGCCTGGTCGAGTATGTTTTGAGAATTGTTGATGTAGATTGGAATGTTTATGGCTGAGTGTTTGCTTTTGACTGTCTTGTGAGATAGATGTATGCGTTTTCTCCACGAGACTGGAGTGTTGGCCATCTTAAGTGTGTCTAGAGCTGCTATCACACACCCTGTTTCTGTCTTGCAGCAATTTGTGGCAAATTGTGCACCTGGTCTCTGACTGTTTTCAACTTTTAATGTCCTTAACCCTATTTCACTCCTTGGGGTGGTTTTACACCCAAGCCATATGTTTTTCACCAATAACTGTTTTTTATTTTTTGAGCTAGAAAGTTTAAATTTTGTGTAATCACCAATTGTTATATGAGAATCGTGACCCCAAAATATCATTTATATCAGTCAAATATATTTTGAGTTATATAGGTATAAAATCTCTGATACCCTATTTCTATCCGATGGGGTGTAAAACAACCCCATGACAGTAAAAAGAAAAAAAAATAGAATATTCTTATTTGAATCCTGTGGGGTGGTTTAAGTAGTAGTAGTGGTGGTAGTAGTAGTAGTAGTAGTAGTAGTAGTAGTAGTAGTAGTAGTATAGTAGTAGTAGTAGTAGTAGTAGTAGTAGTAGTAATAGTATAGTAGTAGTAGTAGTAGTAGTAGTAGTAGTAGTTAGTAGTAGTAGTAGTAGTGTAGTAGTAGTAGTAGTAGTAGTAGTAGTAGTAGTAGTAGTAGTAGTAGTAGTATGTAGTAGTAGTAGTAGTAGTAGTAGTAGTAGTAGTATAGTAGTAGTAGTAGTAGTGAGTATAGTAGTAGTAGTGTAGTAGAGTGAGAGAGAGAGAGAGAAGAGAGAGAGAGAGAGAGAGAGAGAGAGAGAGAGGAGAGAGAGAGAGAGAGAGAGAGAGAGAAGAGAGAGAGAGAGAGAGAGAGAGAAATAAGTAGGAGTGAAATATCTGTTCAATGTTACAGTTATCGTTTAACGTTATAACAAGTGTAACTAAATGACAAATTGCCATATTTATGGACAATAAAGATCTATTATTATTATTATTTGTAGTAGTAGTAGTATAGTAGTAGTAGTAGTAGTAGTAGTAGTAGTAGTAGTATAGTAGTAGTAGTAGTAGTAGTAATAGTGTGTAGTAGTAGTTAGTAGTAGTAGTAGTAGTAGTAATAGTAGTAGTAGTAGTAGTAGTAGTAGTAGTAGTAGTAGTAGTAGTAGTTTAGTAGTAGTAGTAGTAGTAGTAGTAGTAGTAGTAGTAGTATGTAGTAGTAGTAGTGTAGTAGTAGTAGTAGTAGTAGTGTAGTAGTAGTATGTAGTGTAGTAGTAGTAAGTTAGTAGTAGTAGTAGTATAGTAGTAGTATGTAGTAGTAGTATTTAGTAGTAGTAGTATAGTTAGTAGTAGTAGTTAGTAGTAGTAGTAGTAGTAGTGTAGTAGTATAGTAGTAGTTAGTAGTAGTTAGTATAGTAGTAGTAGTAGTTATAGTAGTAGTAGTAGTAGTAGTAGTGTAGTTAGTAGTAGTAGTGTAGTAGTAGTATGTAGTAGTAGTAGTAGTAGTAGTAGTGTGTAGTTGTTAGTAGTTTAGTTAGTAGTAGTAGTAGTAGTAGTAGTAGTATAGTAGTAGTAGTGTAGTAGTAGTAATAGTAGTAGTAGTATAGTAGTAGTAGTGATGGTTAGTAGTAGTGTAGTAGTAGTAGTGGTGGTAGTAGTAGTCGTAGTAGTAGTAGTAGTAGTAGTAGTAGTAGTAGTAGTAGTAGTAGTAGTTATAGTAGTAGTGGTACCAGTAGTTGTAGTTAAAATAGTATTGGTAGAAGTGTTAGTAGTAGTGGTGGTGGAAGTAGTGGTAGTAGTAGTAGTAGTAGTGGTGGTGGAAGCAGTTGTAGTGGTAGTAGTAGTAATAGTAGTAGTAGTAGTAGTAGTAGTAGTAGTAGTAGTAGTAGTAGTAGTAGTAGTAGTAGTAGTAGTAGTAGTAGTAGTAGTAGTAGTAGTAGTAATAGTTAAAGTAGTAGTGGTAGAAGTGGTCGTATTAGTAGTAGTAATAGTTAAAGTAGGAGTTGTAGAAGTGGTAGTGATAGTAGTGTAAAATAATTATTCACAATACTGCTGCGAATAGAGGTGGTTTTTAAATATCAGTTGATAATTCGACTTTTTAACACAATTTGTCCCCTTTGAAATAGACTTGTCCAATTTATCTTTTCCTCACAGTAGACACACACACACACACACACAAACACACTCTCTCTCTCTCTCAAATAAGTACCAGAAATAACACAAGTCATGAACTCACGGGACTTTTTTGATTGACAATAAGTTAGCAAGCATTTTTCGTATCCTTTGAATGGGTTGTAGACACAAAATTACACTTCAGAATGTTCCAAATGATCAATCAAAATGTATATTTTAAAACAAAATTATGGTTGACTCTCGTCTTACAGCTCTAAAACTATACAACTCTTCTGATGTCTTCATCATATTTTCTGATAAATTTGCCATAAGATTGCAAATTTCAATCTCTAATTCCACGTATTAAGCGAGATACAGCCACAAACCAGAAGAAGAAAAAAAACAAAGAAAGAACGTAATTTTCGGGTTCTGCTATCTTTGGGGTCATCCAAATAAATGACACATTTGAAACTGAATAACTTTTTTTTATTTATGAATGGATTTTCATTAAGATATTAATTCAGTGGAGATAGGGCTTTCATTTAAGCATAGTATTTCCCACAAAAATAGAAAACAAAATTGCTAATTTATATACTGACGAGTAAAAATTCTGTCACCTCCAACTACCCTCATTTATTCTAAAAACACTCAAATAAGAACTATTAATTACTAGGATTCTTTATATTCAAATGGTTTTCTGTTTGAAAAGGCAGCACGCATTGTTGAAAAACACCTACTTCACGGCAATCACATGCATATAGACAGGTATTACACCACACAATCAAAACAACTCACTGTAACATGCTGTTTTAAATAACAGATCATTTGTCCTATCCGAGCTAGTACTGAACTTGTACTTTATTCCCATTACAAAATCTCAATCTCAATCTTTTATTCAAAGTTAACTGCACAAGACAAGTTTGTGACTAGCAGTAGTTGGTTCAATAAGTGGGTTCATATCACAGGTCTACAATAAAATAATATTCAATACTATACATATGCTTTTCATAGGTTATTAGTAGAATGAAAATGAATTTGCTCCCTCTCATGTGTTATTTGTTAGGATTTTTTTGGTCAATATGTAACCCAGCAAAGAATATAATTGTCTAAATTTTAATTCAGCATTTTAATTGATATCAGTATCCACAACTATCCCATTATAAATAAAAAAGGTAAGGAAGATCGAAGGATACGTCCAATGCAATGGTTGACAGCCACAATAGGTTTCTGCCATAGCTGGGCTACAGTTCTGGCTACAAGAGCTGTGGACACCAACGGGGCTCCCATACCTGGACCTGGAATAATCATAACAACAAATTTATTAACAATAAAAATTAACAATGACAATAATAATAAGAATTTTGTTTGTTTTTGTTTTTTAGGTGTTTAACGGCGCTTTCGACACTATTTAGGTCATTTAAGCGCCCGTTTCTGTCTTTCATCAATCTTTTATCGGCCCAGAGGGGCCACAGCTGATCAAAACGTGTACTGTTGTAATAAAATCTTTATAAAATCATAATAGTTACATGTTTGTTAAGTAAAAATATCTATTTACAATTTCTGCAGGAGTTCACATTCCTGCAGATATTTTAAAATTGTAAGCGGATCGACCGACTGGAACAGAGACTTCAAGTCTCTGTTATCATAATGTTGTGACCTTATCTGTTCTAATTCTGTACATTCAATTAAAATGTGTTGAACTGTCAGGTCACAGTTACATGTTCTGCAGAGGGGTTTTTCATCCCTCTCCAGAAGGAAACGGTGAGTGAGGGCAGTATGTCCGATCCGGAGTCGAGTTATTTTTACCTCGTCTCTTCTTTTTAGCCCCGAGTTGGGTCTGGGGCCGAGGTCACTTTTAATTTGTTTTAATTTATGTACTTCTCGACTCCAGGATCGTTCCCATTCCTTTCGGACATGTTTTTTTATATTGATCTTTAAATCCGCGTGTGGGATTTTGCTGCCCTCTTGTAATTCTTGGCTCACCGCCTCTTTTGCCAGTCGATCCGCTTCTTCGTTCCCCTGGATACCCACATGACTAGGTACCCAGAGAAAACAAACTTTCTTTTTCTTAATAAATAATTTATTTGCACCTTCCAAGATACTTATGAGTCTTGGATCGGTGCAATAAAAATTTGAGATCCCCTTAAGTACGGACAGCGAGTCAGACAAGATCAAGAATTTATTTTTATTCGATCTCTCAGCCAAACGGAGAGCATTTAGGATTGCTCTCGATTCCGCTGTAAAGATCGAAACATTTCTATCCAGGCGAAGTGATCCTGTGCCTTCCGATGAGTGATAGGCACATCCTACTGCATCTGCGTTCTTTGAACCATCCGTAAATATGTGAGTATGGTTTTTGTATGTTTGTAATATTGCTTTTAGTGTCTGTAAATATGTGGGTCTGTTTGTGATTTTTCCAGTTTTGTTAGGTCCAAATTTATGTTTGGTCTATGTATGGACCATGGTGGTGTCTTTGCCTGGACGTATGGATGTATCCTATCTAGACTGATGTTCATGTCTGCGATGTCTTTTTTTATTCTGCAACCTAATGGTGGTGTCATTTTTGGGTGCTTGCGAAATTTTTCTTCTAGTGTCCTATCCGTGTAGTGTACATGTTTGTGTGCTGGGTTGTCGTGCAGCGATGTGACCTTAGTAACATACTGGAGAGCCAGTTTTTTCCTCCTGAGATGGAGAGGTGGCTCATCTGCCTCAGCATAAAGGCTTGCCACTGGAGAAGTGCGGAAAGCCCGAGTGCCAAGCGCAGTCCCTGATGATGAATTGGGTCCAGCATGCCTAAGTAGGATGGTTTTGCAGAGCCGTATACAAAAGATGAGTAGTCCAGTTTTGATCGAATAAGGGTTCGGTATATCTTTAGAAGAGTGTTTGTGTCCGAACCCCATTCCATGCTCGACAGAACTCTCATTATTCTCATTGCTTTCATGCATCGCAGTCTGAGATCTTTGATATGGGCGAGGAAATTTAGTTTCCTGTCAAAGATCAAACCCAGGAATCGGGCTTCGTCCTTTACCTCAATTCTGGAATTGTTGAGATAAAGGTCTGGTTGTCTAATGCAGGTGCGTTTTCGGCAGAAGTGGACAGCTACTGTTTTTGATGGGGAGAAGGAGAAACCATTGAGATTTGCCCACTCCGACAGTTTGTTTAGTTGGAGTTGTAACTGTCTCTCAATGGTGTCCATACTCGATTTACTTCGATAGCATACAAGAAAGTCATCAACATATAAGGAACAGTCAACATTCTGTCTCATTGCATTCACTATTGAGTTTATTTTAATCTCAAACAGAATGGGAGACAGAATGCTACCCTGTGGAACTCCCTCTTCCTGATCAAATGGATCAGAAAAGGTGGATCCTACTTTGACCTGAAAGGATCTGTTGTTTAAAAATGCTCTGACAAACATTGGAAGGTTTCCTCGTAGATCAAGATTGTGCAGATCTTTGAGGATTCCGAATTTCCAAGTTGTGTCAAAGGCCTTCTCAAGGTCAAAGAAGATTGCTACCAAGTGCTCACCTTTGGCAAAGGCCTCACGAATGAAGCTCTCTAGTCGAACAAGGTGATCAACAGTTGATCTGTTCTTTCGAAAGCCACATTGGAGGTCGGAGAGGGAGTTGTTGTGTTCCAAGTAGAACATCAGACGCTTGTTGACCATTTTCTCCATCAGCTTGCATAGGCAGCTGGTGAGGGAGATTGGTCGGTAGTTTGAAGTGTAAATGGTTTGTTGTAGTCTTCAGTGTTTGTAGATGTAAAGTTTATTGGTGTGTTTTCTGCGTTTTTTTGTTTGTTTGTTGCTTTAGGTCTCTTCCAACACAATTGAGGTTATATGAGAGACCGCTGAAACAAAAAAACAAGCAATCTAACAAAAATAGTACAAATGCGTTTTGTTTATGGCGCAGAAATTGTGGTGTGTGGTGTGCAGACGAGGAGTTGTGCGCCAGCCTCTCGGCCAGAGTGTTGGCAATTTCTTGTTCTGTTTCAGCCACGGATCCATCGGGACGTGTCAAGTGATTTAGTGAATCACTATCGGATCCCTTCAGTTTCCGTAACATCTTCCACACCCTATTCAGGGGTGTCTGGCTATTTATTTTTGAGGCAAAGTTTTGGAAGGATCTCCGTTTGTTTTCTCGGAAGATCTTCCTACACTTTGCTCGTAGTTTCCTAAATGTTGCGAAATTCTCAGGGATTGGGAATCTCATCGCTTTCCTGTATGCTTTTTTCTTCTCCCGTAGGGCCGCTCGACATTCCTCTGAAAACCAGGGATTGTGTTTTCTCTGTCTACCAGAGGTTGTTGGTATTGTCGAGCTGCAGATATTTGTTAAAATATTTTTGAATTTGTCATAGCTGTCCACCTCTGTCGTAAGGAGTCTGTGACACTCCTGTGAGAAAGTTTCCCAATCTGCTCGCCAAACACTCCAACGTTTGGGCTGTGGGGCCCTTGAAGTCGGGGTGATGTCTAGGCAGACTGGAAAATGGTCAGAACCGTGATCGTCATCGATCACAGTCCAGGAGAGCTCTGGAGCTAATGTAGGATCACAGAAAGTGAGATCAATGGCAGACGTGGTAAGATTGTGAATATTTACCCGTGTTGCCTCGAGACCGTTTGCCAAGTATACATCCATTTTCATTATGAAAGCCTCCACTGCCTTTCCCCTCTGGTTTGTGTCTGTGTTTCCCCAGAGAGGACTGTGAGCATTGAAATCTCCCATTATCACATAGGGAGGGGGGAGTTGGTTTAGAACTCCCTCTAGCTCGGCAGACTGGAGGCGATGATCTGGTGGGATGTACACAGAGCAGATGGTGATTGGTCTGTGCAATGTCACTCTCACTGCTATTGCCTGTAGATTTGTTTTCATTGGTATCAAGCGGTGGGGGGTGCTCTTCTTCGTGAGAATTGAAACTCCCCCACACGCTATCTGGCCATCAGAGTGAATCAGATCATTGGCCGTATATCCTTTTACTGTGTAGTCGTCTGCTGGTAATTTTGTTTCCTGCAGACAGACTACATCAGGATTCCTCTGGAGGAGGAGGTCCAATTCTGTTCTATTTGATCTGATCCCTCTGATGTTCCAGGAAATTAATCTTGTCTGACTAGGTATCCTAATTTTTTGTGGGGAGGTTAGGCAGTATGCCTGCCTTCAACCCTTTTACTTTTATTCTCCTAGGAGGAGAGACTTCCATAGGAGAAGGAGGCCCTGTGGAGGGCCTCTCGGTTTTTTTAGGGCTGAGTTTTTTTGAACCCTTGGGATTTTTAGGTCCCTCTGGGTTTTTAGATTTTTTGGGGCTTTGAGGCCCCTCAGGGGGATTTGTGGATCCCCCGACTGGTGTTGGTGGCTCCATATTCTGGGAAGGGGTGGAGTTTTGTTTTTGGGGGGATAGAGAGGGCTCAAGGGAGTGGAGATGGGGGGTGGGTCCAACATCCACGCCCATGAGGGGGAGAATTTTTTTGTTTGGGGAAGGAGGGGGGGTGGAGGTCGCCTTGGAGGTGGATGTGGAGGGGGCTGCAGGTTCCACATCTTGAACCTCCAATGTGTCAAAAAGATTTTTTGACACATTTGTGACCTTGTTTTTAGGTCTTGATGGCTTTTTCTTTTGAGGACTGTCTTTTCTAGTCTGTGCGATTTTGCCATGGCTGTTTTGGTTATTACCAGCAGCCCTGGCAACTTCTGCATAACTCTTGGCAGAAGTAGTGACCTGCCGAGGGGGGCAGATCACTGCTTTTGCCTGAGCAAACGTACCGCAGTAAGTGGCTCTGTATGTCAAGATTGCCTTTTCTTCTTGCCACTTAGGACAATCTTTCGAATGTGCTGCATGCTTGCCTTGGCAGTTCAGACAACAAGGGTCCACTTTGCAGTTTTCCTCATTGTGGTCTTCTTTGCCGCAGCGGGGGCATGTAGCTTTACGGCGGCAGTTTGTTTTAGTATGGCCGTACCGGTGGCAGTTAAAACATCTTATGGGGTTCGGGACGTAAGGCCGAACCTCCAAGTCGAGGTATTCAATTCTTATTCTCGACGGGGGTCTCGGGCTGTCAAAAGTCAGGATCCAGGTGTTGGTCTGGATTGTGTTGTCGCCGCGGCGGATGCTAACCCGCCGAGCTTCGACAACACCCTCCAGTTCCTCAACCATCTCCTGCTCCGAACAGCCTACCAGATCTCTGCTTCTTATGACACCTTTTGACCTATTGAGGCTCCTGTGAGCCTCAACGGTGACTGGGATGTCAGAGAATCTGGTACATTTCAAGAGGTTCTCACTCTCTTGTCGACCCTGCACTTGTATCATTAAAGTGCCAGAGTTGTTCCTGTTTACTGCCTTTGGTGTACCGGCGCCAATTGCTTTGAGTGCCTTACTGATGGTGAAGATACTCAAAGTGTTCAGTTTAATATTATCCTCATTCGGTTGAATTACCAGGAACGGCGAGAATTTTGGGGTTGCCATTCCTGGTAAGTCATCAAGAGTCATCGGGGCAGTTATCTTTCTTTTTTTACCTGTCTGGGGTGGGGCTTTAAGGGGAGAGTTTTTATTATTTTTGGCCATGATATTTATAAGATTTTATTCAACCCGGCTATATTGTGCCCACTAGCACGGCTCAGTCCCACACTTGGGGGGTAAGGCACTCACCGAAGCTATACTCCTCAAGTCTGGCCTCCTCTTGTCCTTCCATGGTCCTTGGGGGAAAAAACAAAAACAAAAAAAAAAACAAAAAAAAAAAAAAAAAAAGGACTCGAGGGGGGGAGTTGGGGGACGTCCCGCCTCCAGGCCTTTCTCTCGGATTGACCCTAATCTTTGCATTGCACAAAGACTGACTGCTGATTCAGAGATGACAAACCATGATTAAAAAGAAATTTCATGGGGGACAGGAACTAGATATGGTTTTAAATCTAGTCCTTCCAATCTCTTTGCCTAAATGGAGGGGAGTGCCAAAAAATAGATTTGGCATCTCTGCGTTGGGTAGCTCGGGCCATCTACAAGGTAGGCTACCCACCCGTCTTTAGAGAAGCGTCAAGCCAAAGAGGAGTGTTGGGGTAGAAACACCTCGCAAGGTGAACCCCCCTCAGCCTCCAGGATCAATAGCTCCTCCTTATCGGGGTCCTCTCGGAACTGCGCACCCTCAGCAGAAAGGTGCCTGCTGTGCAGGATTTGGAAAGGAATATCTCCTCGTTGAACCTATTTCAACGGTACAGGGTATAGAGATACTGGGGGATAGAAGACAGTTAAGAAGGCTTGTTTTCCTCCGTTCTTTCTCTCTCTCTGTCCTGGCAACTCAATTTTGATAAGGAAGGGAAATTTGGAATCATTGGGGAAATGGGGTATGGAATGGAAATCAGAGCTCAAATATGGTAAAAGGGGGTGGGATTTGTGCTATGCCATCGCCTTCCCTTGCTCTCTTTAAACTGAAACCGTCATTCCTCAAAACATCTTTTATATACTACGTTCTTGGGATTTGGGGGGAGAAAAAGTTTGGGGATGATTGCCAGGACAAGAAAAATAGCAAAATGGGTGAATGAAGCCATTCTCATAAAAAGGGCTGGGGTGTGGGGGTCTGTGGAGCCACTGTGTCTCTCCATTTTTCTCTCACCAGTCGGGTGGTTTTTCTTTGGTTACCACCAAACCAGAATGGCTCTTTTAGTCGCCTTCTACGACACGCATGAGCTTACGGTGGCTCAATTCTTTTCCCTCTCAGTTGAGGGACCCCGGAGACCACACGGGGTGATGATGCTGTGATAGTGGTTGTAGTAGTAGCTGTAGTAATGATGATGTGGTGGTGGTGGTTGTAGTGGTAGTGATGATGATCTTGTAGTGGTGGTTGTGGTAGTAGTGGTAGTGATGATGATCTTGTCATGGGGGCTGTAGTAGTAGTGGTGGTAGTGATGATGATGATGTGGTGGTGGTACTGATAATGATGTGGTGCTGGTGATCGTAGCTGTAGTTGTAGCAATGATGATGTGGGTGGTTGTTGTAGAATTAGTTAACATGATGTGGTAGTATTGAATGTAGTTGCAGTAATGGTAGTGATGATTATGTGGTGGTGTTTGTAGCAGTCGTGGTAGTGATGATGATGAGATGGTGATCGTAGTAGTAGTGGTAGTGATGACGATGTGGTGTGGTGGTTGTAGTAGTAGGTGTAGTGATTATGTGGTGGTGGTGGTTGTAGTAGTAGTGGTAGTGACAATATTATGATGGTGGTGGTTGTAGTAGCAGTGGAAGTGATGATGATGTGGTGGTGGTAGCGATTGCATTAGCAGTGGTAGTGATGATGATGTGGTGGTGGTGGCGGTTGCAGTAGTGGTAGTGATGATGATGTGGTGGTGGTGGTTGCAGCAGTAGTGGTATTGACGATGATGTGGTGATGGTTGTAGTAGTAGCGGTAGTGATGGTTGTAGTAGTAGTGCTAGTGATGATGATGTAGGGGTGGTAGTAGTAGTGATAGCGATGATGTTATGATCGTGGTTGTAGTAGTAGTAGCAGTGATGATGATGTGGTGGTGGGAGGATGGGGGGAGGGGGGATTCTTGGAACAATTTGACCTCACCGAAATTTGACGGAAGTTGCCCGTAATCAGGAATTTTTTGCTCCAGACAGGATTTTTTCCAGTGAAACTGGAGTTTTGGTATCACTGATTAAACTTTTTAATAGTAATTTTTTCTTCTTCCAAGCGAACCTGCTCAGAGTCTCAGGCAGAAGTCTCATTCACGACTTGTTGAGTCATTTTTTAAAGTTTCCACAAACAAAAGTGTGTACTTTCAACGATCTGTAATTTTTAAATAGTTTTTTAAGCTCAAAGCAATATATCAACAGGGCCTTCAATATCTGAATAATTCCCTTTCATTACATTTTTCTTTTGACACGAAAGTGTAAATCTCCAAGCAATATGGCTGGTATATTGTTGATGATGCAGGTTTCCTTGGTAACGAGGCGCTGACTACAGAAATAAAACAGGGGGTTTGGACAGACTAAGAGTAAAGGAAAAATTCATACCAAGACTGGGGCTATAATCTAGTACTAGTAAGTACGAAATTTCATAGTAAATCACTTGGTCATTTCAGACCTGCCAGCCTTCCCAGTATGAATAAAAAAGTGTATTTTGTCCCTAAATGTGGAAAAAAGTATGCACTATACAACCAAATCAAAATCAAAATAAACTCTAATCTACATAATTCGAACACTTATTCGCAGCAATCTCTTGTAATTACAAAATTATCTGGTTTATCGACAAACTAAACTAAACCAGCATTTCAAATTAGTATAAGGTTCAGAAATTGCAATATCTTAAGATAATTGCTTGCAAAACACCCAAATAAATTACCAAAAGACCCCAATCATGTTGGTAGTATTGATGCTAGTGTCAGTGAAAGAGGCATAAGTTGTAGCGATGGTGCTCTAGTGGCCGTTTTTTGTTTTTGTTTTTAAAGGTTTTACGGAGCTTGCAACACATTTAGGTTATATCAGCGCCAGTAAAAAGGAAGAAAATGGGATAGTAAAAAGTTCTAGAATTACAATTAAAGCACCCAAGAGAAAGGAAGACAAAGGGGAACTGGGAACAAATAGGGATCAGATGCAGATTCCAAGAGCAAACCATCGATGTACTTAGTTTGAGATCACCTATAAGTCTCATCCGGACACAAGCACAAAAACCAACAAAGAGGAATACACTCAAATGCTTACATTATACATTAAAAATAACAAATTTGTTTGTTTTTGGGTGTTTAACGGCGCTTTCGACACTATTTAGGTCATTTAAGCGCCCGTTTCTGTCTTTTATCAATCTTTTATCGGCCCTGAGGGGCCATAGCTGATCAAAACGTGTACTGTTGTAATAAAATCTTTATAAAATCATAATAGTTACATGTTTGTTAAGTAAAAATATCTATTTACAATTTCTGCAGGAGTTCACATTCCTGCAGATACTTTAAAATTGTAAGCGGATCGACCGACTGGAACAGAGACTTCAAGTCTCTGTTATCATAATGTTGTGACCTTATCTGTTCTAATTCTGTACATTCAATTAAAATGTGTTGAACTGTCAGGTCACAGTTACATCTTCTGCAGAGGGTTTTTTCATCCCTCTCCAGAAGGAAACGGTGAGTGAGGGCAGTATGTCCGATCCGGAGTCGAGTTATTTTTACCTCGTCTCTTCTCTTTACCCCCGAGTTGGGTCTGGGGCCGAGGTCACTTTTAATTTGTTTTAATTTGTTATGTACTTCTCGACTCCAGGATCGTTCCCATTCCTTTCGGACATGTTTTTTAATATTGATCTTTAAATCCGCGTGTGGGATTTTACTGCCCTCTTGTAATTTTTGGCTCACCGCCTCTTTTGCCAGTCGATCCGCTTCTTCGGTCCCCTGAATACCCACATGACTAGGTACCCAGAGAAAACAAACTTTCTTTTTTTTAATAAATAATTTATTTGCACCTTCCAAGATACTTATGAGTCTTGGATCGGTGCAATAAAAATTTGAGATCCCCTTTAGTACGGACAGTGAGTCAGACAAGATCAAGAATTTATTTTTATTCGATCTCTCAGCCAAACGGAGAGCATTTAGGATTGCTCTCGATTCCGCTGTAAAGATCGAAACATTTCTATCCAGGCGAAGTGATCCTGTGCCTTCCGATGAGTGATAGGCACATCCTACTGCATCTGCGTTCTTTGAACCATCCGTAAATATGTGAGTATGGTTTTTGTATGTTTGTAATATTGCTTTTAGTGTCTGTTTGTAAATATGTGGGTCTGTTTGTGATTTTTCCAGTTTTGTTAGGTCCAAATTTATGTTTGGTCTATGTATGGACCATGGTGGTGTCTTTGCTTGGACGTATGGATGTATCCTATCTAGACTGATGTTCATGTCTGCGATGTCTTTTTTTATTCTGCAACCTAATGGTGGTGTCATTTTTGGGTGCTTGCGAAATTTTTCTTCTAGTGTCCTATCCGTGTAGTGTACATGTTTGTGTGCTGGGTTGTCGTGCAGCGATGTGACCTTAGTAACATACTGGAGAGCCAGTTTTTTCCTCCTGAGATGGAGAGGTGGCTCATCTGCCTCAGCATAAAGGCTTGCCACTGGAGAAGTGCGGAAAGCCCGAGTGCCAAGCGCAGTCCCTGATGATGAATTGGGTCCAGCATGCCTAAGTAGGATGGTTTTGCAGAGCCGTATACAAAAGATGAGTAGTCCAGTTTTGATCGAATAAGGGTTCGGTATATCTTTAGAAGAGTGTTTGTGTCCGAACCCCATTCCATGCTCGACAGAACTCTCATTATTCTCATTGCTTTCATGCATCGCAGTCTGAGATCTTTGATATGGGCGAGGAAATTTAGTTTCCTATCAAAGATCAAACCCAGGAATCGGGCTTCGTCCTTTACCTCAATTCTGGAATTGTTGAGATAAAGGTCAGGCTGTCTAATGCAGGTGTGTTTTCGGCAGAAGTGGACAGCTACTGTTTTTGATGGGGAGGAGAAACCATTGAGATTTGCCCACTCCGACAGTTTGTTTAGTTGGAGTTGTAACTATCTCTCAATGGTGTCCATACTCGATTTACTTCGATAGCATACAAGAAAGTCATCAACATATAAGGAACAGTCAACATTCTGTCTCATTGCATTCACTATTGAGTTTATTTTAATCTCAAACAGAATGGGAGACAGAATGTTACCCTGTGGAACTCCCTCTTCCTGATCAAACGGATTAGAAAAGGTGGATCCTGCTTTGACCTGAAAGGATCTGTTGTTTAAAAATGCTCTGACAAACATTGGAAGGTTTCCTCGTAGACCAAGATTGTGCAGATCTTTGAGGATTCCGAATTTCCAAGTTGTGTCAAAGGCCTTCTCGAGGTCAAAGAAGATTGCTACCAAGTGCTCACCTTTGGCAAAGGCCTCACGAATGAAGCTCTCTAGTCGAACAAGGTGATCAACAGTTGATCTGTTCTTTCGAAAGCCACATTGGAGGTCGGAGAGGGAGTTGTTGTGTTCCAAGTAGAACATCAGACGCTTGTTGACCATTTTCTCCATCAGCTTGCATAGGCAGCTGGTGAGGGAGATTGGTCGGTAGTTTGAAGCGTCCGAATGGTCTTTCCCAGGTTTTGGGATTGGAATCACGGTGGCCAGATTCCAACTAGGTGGAAAAGTCTGTGTTGTCCATATCTTGTTATAGATATTCAACCTCACCATTTTACAAAATGCAGACTCAGTCCCCACCCTTCTTCACAGAGCTCATATGTCCCTGAGTCATCCCGATCTAACCATCATCTCCTCTGACCTTCTGAATTCTTGTCACATTAAATTCCTGGATGAAATAGGCAGTGACCATAAACCAATTTTAACACAAATGACAGTTCAAACACAGAAGAAAACATTTGAGCAGAAATCCAAATGGAATTTCAAGAAAGCAAACTGGGATGTTTTCACAGCAACATTAGATAACCAGCTTCCAAAAATTACAGATACATCAAGTGTAGAACATTTAAACGAAGCCCTCACCAAAGCCATTCTTGCAGCTGCAAAAGCAGGAATTCCAAGAGGTAGTCGACAGAATTACAAACCCTTCTGGAGCAAAGAAATTGAAAAAGCAGTAAATGTAAGAAAGGAAACAAGGAAAAACTTAGAGGAAAACAAAACCATTAAAAACAAGATTGAGTACAATAAAGCATCGGCAATTGTCAAAAGAACTATTAACAACGCTAAAAGAAAGAAATGGGCAGACACATGCGCTAATATTGACCTCAATCAAAATGGGAAAAAAGCATGGGCCTTACTTAATAATCTTAACAATGAAACCCCGAAAACCAACCCAAAGCCCATGAAAACTACAGAAGGAACAATCGTAGATGACCAAAAAAAAGCCATGATCTTCAACAAACATTTTGCTTCAGTAAACAAGGCATCAAAAAGAAGTGAAAAGGACAAAAAATTGATTAAAGACCTTAAACATCAAGAAAAGGCCCCAAAAGCTATCTCATACCTGTTCAAAGAGGGCTTTACCATGTCAGAACTTCACAGAGCTATGAAAAAACTCAAGTTAAGGAAATCCCCTGGACCAGATAAGATACACAATGAAATGCTCTTGCATCTTAGCGTGAGAGGTAAACAGATGCTTCTCAAACTTATAAATCTAACATGGGAGACAGGAATAGTACCAAGGGGATGGAAAAATGCTATTATAATTCCAATCTTAAAGAAAGATAAACCACCCGACGAAACGAAAAGTTACCGACCAATATCTCTCACCTCATGTGTTGGAGAGATCGCTGAGAGAATGGTTAATAACCGTTTATACTGGTGGCTGGAGACATGTGGCCTACTAAATAAATATCAGGCAGGCTTTAGGATAGGGCAAAGAACAGAAGATCAATTGTTTAGATTAAGTCAAAAAATAATTGATGGCTTTCAAGATGGAAAACATACAGTCGCGGTTTTTGTTGATCTCCAACAAGCCTATGACAAAGTATGGAGGAAAGGGTTGTTATCAAAAATGATGGACTACGGAATTGATGGAAATCTCTACTTCTGGATTAAACAATTTCTCAGTAACAGAACAATCCAAACAAAAATTAATAACGGACTGTCAAACAGAGAAGTATTAGAGGAAGGTCTCCCACAAGGATCCTGCCTCAGCTGTACTCTCTTTCTTATTTTTATAAATGATCTACCAAAAGTATTACAGACAGAAAAGGCCCTATATGCTGACGATTTAGTTATGTGGTATACTACGAAGCACCTACCAATAGCCTCCAATAGAATAAATGAAGATTTAGAAAGCTTAAACACCTTCTGTGATAAATGGAAATTAAAAGTTAATTGCAATAAAACAGTCTACTCTATATTTACTAAGAGCCATCCTGTTTCCAAGAAAGAAATAACACTCTCCATCCAAGGCCATCGACTCGCGAAAGAAGAAAACCCCACATATTTGGGCATACAGTTAGACAGACAACTATCTCTGAACAAACACACTCAGAATGTAAAAATCAAAGCCACAAAGAGACTCCAGTTACTAAAACGACTAGCCAGTACTAATTGGGGAGCAGACAAAAACTCGCTTCGACAACTCTATTTATGGACTACAATTTAGCCCTCCAAAATGTAGGTAGTAAAAACACACACAAAACCTTGGACAGAGTACAAAACCAAGCCCTTCGCTTCATCTCCCGTGCCCTGAGATCGACACCCACAGCAGCATGTGAAATACATACTAATGTGGAACCACTTGGACTTCGCAGAGAATCAGCAGTGCTTGAAATGGTTGAAAGATATAAACGAAAAGAGGAAAACCATCCAAACAGAATTCTGGCAGAGAAATGGAAACCAAGAACGAGATTAAAACAAAAATCCCTGCTACACATTGCTAACAACTTGAATGAAAGACACAGACTCCCAGAAAACAGAGAAAAATCTATTTTAATCAGTCAAAAACCTCCATACGCCGAACTAAAACTTCCAAAAATAAAGACTAACCTCGTAGAAGAAACAACAAGAAATAAAAACAAATCAGATATACAAACATTAGCAATGAAGACAATACAAGAATACCAAGACAACTGGATACATGTTTACACAGATGGATCTGCCCACAAAGGAACTAAAAATGCTGGGTATGGGTTTGTAGTAGAATACCCAGATAAAACCTGTGATAAAATCCACAATTCTTGCGGAAGCTCCTGCTCAAACTACGAGGCAGATGCAGTTGCAATAGAAGCCTCACTGCGACACCTCTCTTCTGTTTTCCAGCTAAACCCTTCAAAACTTCAAAACACTGTCATCTTCACAGACTCCAAATCGGTTCTCCAAGCTCTCGATTTAGATAAACTCTCCTCAACGTTCAATAGTTTAAGATCTCAACTAGATGAATTCCTTACAACACACAGAGTAGACTTATCTCTCCAGTGGATACCGGGACATTCAAATATACCAGGAAATGACAATGCAGACAGACTAGCCAGACTCGGATCAACACTTTTACAACCATCAATTCCAGTTTCCTTAGAACAGCGAAACAAATAATCAAAACAAATAAGAGAGAAGAATGGATGAACAGTTGGGCAATGAGCACCACGGGTAGATGTATGTTTTCCCATATGACCACTCCTGTAAAGACTGATTGCCTAAATAAGCTCAGAAGACACCAGCAAAGCATCATCTTTCAACTAAGAACACAACACATACCGCTCAACAACCATTTAAGCAAAATTACAAAAGACACATCCCCTTCCTGCCCCCTATGTCAACACCCCAATGAAACAGTAACACACCACTTGCTTGAATGTCAACCTCTTGAAGACCTGAGATGCACATTCCTCCCTCCAAATCCAAGCATCAGTAACACACTTTATAGTCACCTGGAACAACTAGGGTATATGTATGTTTTCCCATATGACCACTCCTGTAAAGACTGATTGCCTAAATAAGCTCAGAAGACACCAGCAAAGCATCATCTTTCAACTAAGAACACAACACATACCGCTCAACAACCATTTAAGCAAAATTACAAAAGACACATCCCCTTCCTGCCCCCTATGTCAACACCCCAATGAAACAGTAACACACCACTTGCTTGAATGTCAACCTCTTGAAGACCTGAGATGCACATTCCTCCCACCAAATCCAAGCATCAGTAACACACTTTATAGTCACCTGGAACAACTACAAAAGACATCTAACTTCTACGTCATGGCACAAGACCGAAGGGCTAGAGCTCAGGTGGTCGCTGGTTCGGATAAGTAAGTAAGTTATAGATATTCAAAAGGACAACCAGACTATCTTGTGGAAGATGTCGGAGTATTTCATAACTGATGTTGTCAGGACCCGGTGCTGTGACATTTGTGTCACGGAGGCAGGCACCCAACTCCTCAAGTGTAAATGGTTTGTTGTAGTCTTCAGTGTTTGTAGATGTAAAGTTTATTGGTGTGTTTTCTGCGTTTTGTTTATGGCTCAGAAATTGTGGTGTGTGGTGTGCAGACGAGGAGTTGTGCGCCAGCCTCTCGGCCAGAGTGTTGGCAATTTCTTGTTCTGTTTCAGCCACGGATCCATCGGGACGTGTCAAGTGATAACAAACATAATACATAACAGAGAGATGATTTACACGTAAAAAAATATCATCTCCCAAAACAATAACTATGCATTTGACTGTTTCCCTCCCACCTAGGAATCAGGCCAGGGCCAGGAAAAAACCATGTAATCTCATTCCAAGACAAAGACAGAAAGCAAGTTGGAAAACAGATATAGGGGATAGAAGACACAGCAAGTACCTCCCTGCCCACTATGGGAGGTCAGGAACCCCACCCAGCTAGTGGCCGTATTGATGATGAAGCTATGGTGGTCGTGGTGGTAGTAATAGTGATGATGATATTGGTTGTGGCAATGGCAATCAGGGTTCCCACTCAAAACCCATTTCAAAATTCAAGACTGCCAAATTTTTTTCAAGACCAATAGTTTCTCCTCAATGTCTTCACTCGAACTGGCAGAGTGGATTTCCTTTACTGTTCACACACACCACCAAATCTCAGCATCAATGACATCAGACTATCTAATGATGAAGGCATTGGCATCACCTGTGCCTGCGTTGAATCAGAAGCGCAAGAGCTAGTAGACGTGGACGGCTTTGCAACAAAGTTAAGTAACGACCTCCTGTCACTCTTAGATATAGCCAATGCTAGTGACTTGTGATTGTTCCCTTGCATGTGGGAAGTCAAAGCAGACCTTCCCATGGTCTTGATATAAATAGTCTTTTTACACAATATGCAGTATGTTTCAAGATTGCTGCTAGTATTTTTTAACCAGTCTTTGAAAGCCGGATATTTGGTCCAGAACTCCTGGAATGTCCCACCAGACATGATGATTTAGCAGTTAACTTAACATAGCATAATCAGTGATGATAATAATAATTTATCAAAAAGTAGGAAAGTTTCTCGGTTTCTCAAACACAAGCTAAATGTAAAAATAACAGGAACGTTTTGTATTATGTAATATATTACTACTAGTGTAAATCATTCTTATCATTAGACATAAATTTACTTTTTGTAAACATTTTATGAATTGTCCTTTTCACATAACATTTTTAAGGCCTACAATAATATTCAAATAAAAGGTCAGAAAGTGTTTTCTTTTGATTTTTACTTTATAAAGCAGGCTACAATATCTTTGTTACAGAAATCTAGTGGTTATGCAGCTTATATATACAACCAAAGAATTTCTCAAATTTCAAACCAGAGTCCAAAGCAAAAAAAAGAAAAAAGAGGAGTAAACTTCGCCAATCACCATTGCTTTATTGTATCTCTGTATAACCAGATTATCTAATGTATGGTTGCGAAAGAAATATATATATACATATATATATATATATATATATATATATATATATATATATATATATATATATATATATATATATATATATATATATAATATATATAGAGAGAGAGAGAGAGAGAGAGAGAGAGAGAGAGAGAGAAAGAAGGGGGGGTGGGGGAGGACTTCTCTACCAGAATAATTTATGAATTGACCCTATTAATTCTAAGTTAAAAAAAAAAAAAGAGAGAGGGGGAGGGAGAGAGGGGGAGGGAGAGAGAGAGAGAGAGAGAGAGAGAGAGAGAGAGAGAGAGAGAGAGAGAGAGAGAGAGAGAGAGAGAGAGAGAGAGAGAGAGAGAGAGAGAGAGATTAAAAAGGCAATAGGCAACTACATCAGAGAAAAAAAATCAAGACCCGTTTATCCCTCCCCTTCAACCATCATTAATCAAAGAAGGGGTGTAGGGCATGAGAGGGAGGAGTAGTACCTCACGGTGAAAGGCAGTCACGCTTCTTAGTGATCCTGAGAAATGGCTTAGTAACTTATTTGGTCTCCACCTCTTGTGTCTAACTCGTATATGGCTCCAAGTAACCGATGTGCACTCAGTGGCCACACCCCGGGTAACGGTTTTGACTGACCGGCTAAACTATATGAGGGAACCCAAAGGCTCTGCCGGAGGGTAAGGAGTCGTCTATCCTTTATGTGCATGTAGACTGCTATGGCGGAGATTGCAGATGATCCAGCAACATGGACAATGGACTTGAAGGCGTTACAGCAAGGTGTATGGCACACGTGGAGCGCGTCAAAGACGTTAAATGATTGCGGTCGGCCATCGTAGAAAGGATTGGGGCCCTACTATGTATTATCCCATTGTATTGAAATGAATCATGCCACGTAAAGTTTATAGAAGTTATACAGGTACCCTTAAGCCCCCTGCGGGTGTGATACCTGTTGTAAATATTAACAGGGAAGAGACAATCTCTTCAGGAGTAGTACAAACGAGGATGACGACGTCAATCTAAAGCCTGCGGGAGGATTGGAGTCCGATAATGTATGTATGAAATATGCAGGAAATGTCTACGCATTGGAACATGGAATGTCCGGACATTATATACACTAGGTAAACTGGACAACTTGATTAAGGAGACGGATGAGATGAAGGTGGACATCCTAGGAGTGTCTGAGCACAGATGGACAGAAGAGGGTACTGTAAAAAGAGATTTTTTTTTTTTTTTTTTGTTTGTTTGTTGCTTTAGGTCTCTTCCAACACAATTGAGGTTATATGAGAGACCGCTGAAACAAAAAAACAAGCAATCTAACAAAAAGAGTACAAATGTCAATCAAAAGCATAACCTAAAGATATCATAAGCTAAATTATAAATAACCAAGAACAAACAGGCAGAGGATTTACAGGAAAAAAAATATCCCCTGTCAAAAATACAATCACAAACCAAAGAAGCAGGATAGGCTAGTAAAGAGAAGAAGAAACGACATCACTATCGGATCGTACACCCATGCGAACATCATAGGTATATGATTCAAGGGTGATGCTCCCATCCAACCACCCGCGTAAAAAGAGACACTCACACATTTATCTATTCTGGAGGTAGTGAACATCAACATGGTGTGGGTGTGCTGGTGAAATCTAACATTTTCAAATATATTATAGGTATATATGCTGTAAGTTCCAGAAACATGATGATAAAATTGAGAGCCAGACCTTTTGACATGTCAATCATCCAGACATATGCACCCACAAGTGATTATTCGGATGAGGACATTGAAATATACTACGAAGAATTACAAAGTATGTTGAAACACGTAAAATCAAGGGATGTGTTAATTGTCATGGGTGACCTAAATGCTAAAATTGGGAAAGGGAAAGAGAGTGATGTGGTTGGCCAATATGGACTTGGGGTTAGAAATGAGCATGGAGACAGACTAGTTCAATTCTGCATTGAAAATGAGCTGATTGTTACCAACACCTTTTTCCAGAAACCAAAGAGAAAATTATACACAAGGAAAAGCCCAGGGGACTGGTGTAGAAATCAAATAGATCACATTATGATCAGGAAAAGGTTTCGCAACAGTGTAAAATCATGCCAAACATACCCGGGAGCTGATATCAATTCTGACCATAACCCACTTATTGCAAAGCTAACGTTAAAGCTAAAGAAAATTGAAAAACCAAAGATATTAGAAAAATTGGACATCGATCGTCTAAAATGGTCATCAGAATTGCAGGAGAAATATAATGTCTCTGTTTCGAACAAATATGATGAACTACTTATTGAATCACAAGAACAATTCTCACAAGCAAATGAAATTGAAGAAATTGATATAAAATGGAACATATTCAAAGACAGCATAAAATTCGGTAATAAGGATATTCCAAAGAAGGAGAAAAGAACAAGAAAGCAATGGATGACACCAGAAATTTTGGATCTCATGTCAGAACGTAAACAAATGAAGAACAAACCAGAGTATGAAGCGCTGAATAAGAAAATCCAACACAAATGTCGCATAGCAAAAGAAAATTGGCTTAACCACAAATGCAGGATGATCGAAATACTTGGCCTAGATGGAAAAGCAGCCCACGAGGAAATAAGACAAATTTCGGGCAAAAAACGCACCACTAACAACAATAACTGTATTAAAGACAAGAATGGTAAAATATTATTTGAGAAAGAGGATATAAAGGAAAGATGGTGTCAATACATTGGCGAGTTATTTGATGATGACAGGCCCCAAATACCTTTGCCAAGCAACACTGACGGTCCTCCAATACTCGCATGTGAGATAGAAAATACATTGAAAAATATGAAAGATGGCAAGGCTGAGGGTGAAGATGGCATTGTAACAGAAATGCTAAAAATTTTGAAAGAATTCTCAATTGTGAAACTAACAGATCTCTTTAATAGTATTTACAATACAGGCTATATTCCAGACGAACTTGCCAAATCGGTTTACATCACGCTACCGAAAAAACCAAAGGCGACAACTTGCAGTGATTTCCGCACAATAAGTCTGATGCCCCATGTAACTAAATTATTATTGAAGATCATCCTAGAAAGAATCAGGTCTACCATCGATAATGAAGTTGGCGATGTACAGTTTGGCTTTAGAAAAAATAATGGGACAAGAGAAGCAATTTTCTGTTTAAATAATATCACACAAAAATACCTTGATCATCAAAAAGAAATCTATGCATTCTTTATCGATTACACAAAAGCATTTGATAGGGTACAGCATGGAGAATTAATGACATGTCTGGAAAAGGCAGGCATTGATGTCAAAAATATATGGCTAATCACAAATCTATATTGGCATCAAAAAGCAGCCATCAGGATTCAGGGCGATCTGTCACCTTTCACGCCAATTAAAAGAGGAGTTTGTCAAGGATGTATCCTCTCTCCATATCTATTTAACCTGTACACAGAGTTTATCTTCCGTAAAACCGAGCACATTCCAGGTATTGTTATTGGAGGTAGGAGGATAAATAATCTGAGATATGCAGATGATACAGTATTGTTGGCATCGAACGAGACAAATCTATGGATCCTTGCAAATCAAGTAAACCTGAACAGTACAGCAAAGGGTCTAGATATGAATGTTCAAAAGACGAAAGTAATGGTCAGGTCAAAGAAGCCTGAAAAAATCGCAAAAGTCCAAATTAATAATCAAAACTTTGAACAAGTAGATTCTTTTAAATATTTTGGACAGACAATGACCAACAACGGAAAGAATGAGCTGGAAGTGAAAAACAGGATTGCTATAGCTAAGTCGAGGTTCAGCCAACTGAATAACATTTTAACTTTGCAACAAACGCAGATGAAAACGAGAATAAGAATACTCAAATGTTATGTCCACTCAGCACTTCCCTACGGCTCAGAAACATGGACCTTGAACAAACAAATAGAGAAAAGAATTGAGGCCTTTGAAATGTGGACTTTCCGTCGCCTTGGAAAAATCAGTTGGAAAGAAAAGAAAACAAATCAAGAAGTCTGTGACATCCTTGATATCAGACCGACCCTAATGAAAGTGATAAAACTATTTTGGACACCTAAGACGCCATCAAACTGTCAACAAGGACATTCTTGAGGGTAGAGTTGAGGGGAAAAGAGGAAGAGGCAGGCCAGCAAGAACTTGGATAGATGATGTGAGGACATGGACAGGATTGTCGGCAGACGAATGCAGTCAGCAAGCCGTCAACAGGGAAGATTGGCGTGTCATTTCAAGTCGACCTCAACCCATGAGATGACACTGGAAGAAGAAGAATCAAAGAATACCACTGGTCTTCTGTATCAACTGTGACATCTGGCGCCATTCTGTCTGGCCCGACGTCATAAAGACGGGACCGTCACCAAATTTCACGAGACTGAGCACAGGTGTCAAAATATGACATAAGACATTATGGTGATTTTGTGGTTTTGAGGAAAATGTTTGACACGACAAATTTGAGAAATTCCCAAAATCCCGGAATTCCGCGGAAGATTATCATCACTGCTTAATAAGTGATAAGACACCAAACTTCACATTTATGACCACACCCGATTTGAAAGTTCCCGACTCAGACAAGAAAAATAAAGACTGTCTTTTATTTTCAAGACCGTTTTTTCCCGATCTTGAGGAAATTTTAAAATTCAAGACCATTTCCCGACTTCTCGACCGAGTGAACCTGGGCAATCTGATGGGGGTTGACATGTGAAGCATGGCGTTGGTGGTAAGAGATGATGATGTGCGATGATGTTGATGTACCAACCAGTTGTAAGTTTTGAGATTTTTAAAAAATCGGAGAGCGGGCTTCAATTCAATAGATGACATTTTGCAACTGTAGCAAGATATTTTCCATTATGTTATCTAATGATCCATGTTATAAATGAGAGCCATTCCACGTCAAATGGACCAAATTTTCTAAAATTTGATTTCCTCAAACTTGGCTCAATTGAAGATACTTATGGGACATGAAGAAATCAAAATATGATGAGTATTGCATTACGTTAAGACTCACTGTTCGAAAAATTGTAGCATCAGACCCATATTTTTGTTATATTATGTTGGACCATATGTCATTTATTGAGATACATATCATCAATGATCTATTAAAGTCATGAAAATTTTTTTGGAAAAAAGTCATTTTTCTGCCATACTGCCCACGGAGCCATTTTTCAAGGGCAGATAACTCCAAAACTTGAAAAAAAAATAGTTTTCCTTTCTATACTTGTAAAAGTTGTACAGGATTTACCAAATTTGGGAGATTTCACTTGATTAACAAAGAAGTTATAGTCCCTCAAATATGGACCCGCAAGCAAATTTGATTTTGACACCTTTTGGAGAGCAAATTTTCAAAAATTTCAAATATCCATATTCTGAAATGAAAATTTGGCTTTCTTCCTGTCTCATTGGTATCTTCAATAGAGCCAAGTTTGAGGCAAATAAAAAGGGGCGTGGTTCCCACCCTTGGTCCACTTGAAGTGGAATGGCCCATGATCATTATATTATAGTTTTAAAACCAAAATTCAGTAATTTTCGTTATTATAAAGGGAAATACTCCCTTTCTGTTTAAGCTTATTAGCGATACAGCTTTTAATTGAAGGCTTCATTGTCAAAGATGTTAGGTCTATTTAATTTCCTCTTAAAATTGTCTATTTAACAAGAAATAAAAGCTTACAAATCCTTAAAAAGGTATGAAAAAATAATAGCATTTTACTAACTGAAATTATAATTATAGTACAAAACGTGATGAAACACAACAGTTGATGTATGACATGTATGTAGTCATTGCATCAAATCAGGCCTGTAAATCGTCTTTTCCAAAATTGTCTGGAACTTTATTTTAACCATCAGTGAGCTCAGCAGAAATTGATAATAGTAGAGACATGTCAAACATTCTGTTAGATTGAATAACAGTCAGAGTCAAATCAGTATAACACCACAGGCATACCACAGCAGATCATTTAATTTTTGGGAAATCACTGCCATATGGACGCTTCAGTCTATAAAAAGTTAACATTCACTTGTGCATAAAAGGAGAACTTGAACTTACATTATATTACTTATTCAACATGCAAAAATAAGAGTAATTGATATGGATTTCAATGACCCTAAACATTGACCCCTATCTATATGACACTATAAAGTCGGCATTTCCTGAGACAACCACACAAAAGCAGTATACATCTTCAAACAATAATGCCTAACATTCATAAAAAATGTAATTTTGACTTGAATCGTAAGGGATTTTTGATTTAAGTATAGAAAAAAGTCATCAAGCCATTGAAAAGTTGGCTTTCAAATGTGCCCAAAACTACATAATATTTAAATCAGTTAAATGCTTTAAAAAAATAAGATTAATAAAATTTTCGTCTAATGGTTTATATTTTATTCCTGATATATTGGACATATTCATGGCATGGAATCTGTGGAGAGAAAATGAAGATCTCACCAAGTCATGCCAAATAAGAATTTTACAATAAAAATATTCATATCTTTAAAGATTTTACTGCCTGGACAACAAAACTTGGCATGTGTCAAGATCAGCATTTTTACTTTACAATGATGCTTGTTTCAATCATTTTCTGCCGATGGGAATTAAATTATTAATATGCAAATTACAACAAATTAATTTCATTGATAGCCCAAAAACCACTAAATTGACACCTCTCTTATGAGCAGCCTTAAGAAGATACATTATTATCAACCATGGCAAATGATGAAAGAAACCATTGCTTTGCTTGTGGTGAGGGAACAATTTTCATATTCATGTTAGCAACTGAGCAATACCATGAAATATTGCAGCAATTAATTACCATCAGCAGCATCACAGATTTCCCCTGACCGCTACCTGTTCTACCCATGGGCTGACCTCACTAATGGGGTCGAGTTGACCTAGCACTAAAATACCCCTGAGAGGGGAAAATGCCACGCAGTGTATAGACAACAAAATGTGACATTATTGTTTGTTAGAACAGTAATCACAAAGCGTTGATTGCTTTCTATTCTGTGTGAGCTCTTTATAAACGTTTGTCTCCAATCTGTGTGTGACTGCTGTAGTGATTTTGTCATCGAATGAATGAACATATGTGATACTAAAAAAAAACTATTGTAAAGCACCTCTGAGCACTATTTGTGGATACTGGTGCTATATCAAATAATAATAATAAAAATAATAAAAATAATCTCGCCAATGTAGATCATCTTGCCAAGCGTTCTCCTTGGATGAAGTGGCGTAATTTATTTACTATGTTAAGTTTTTCAGTGTTTGTCAGGGGTGGTGTGCCACATTCCGCTGACTCATCTTCATTATCTAGACATTATCTTTTATGTGGCTGAACGGAATCCAGTGATTCCTGAGATGTCAGTTTATCACTGTTGGGTATATTGATGTCAATTGTAACGAATAGATTGAATGCTTTAGCTGAAAAGTTGTGTGGAATGGGAACAGTGTCGTTGATTTCATATGGCTGTTGGTTGTCAGTCCAATCAAGGTGTAGCGATTAAATAGAAAAAATTCCGTTATTTGGGAATGTGTAGAGTATAAGCGGAGTGTGCGATTGACCGATGTGCGATTAAGCGGAGTGAACTGTACTACTAGGAAAAACAAAAACCCTAGAACCTTTATTACGACCTAACTATAACTAGAACTAGTAGAAAAGAAAACCCTCGAGTCTCCATCAACCCTAAGGCAATACAATAGAAAAAGACATTTAGAGAAAAAACAAATCCCAAGGACCACTGCTCTGCACTACCTTATAATGTACTTCAACGACAATGGTGGCGGAGAACCAAAACAATGTTATATTTTTAATATTAGGAAATTTTAAACTTGTACCAATCAATCAAGGTTTGCCCTACAAATGTTACTAAAAACTGAATAAATAAATTTTATAAACGACATCTGACAAAAGATCCATGATTATAATAACAAGTGAATCTACCTCGTGAGGACGGTCTCCTAAGGCCGCTTCAGCGATCTACAAATGTTGCAGACATGTTGCAGAATCGTTTAGTTTTTGTTCCTGTATTTCTTCTTTGTCTTAAGGAGAACGCAGCTCATTGATCTTTTTTCTTGCAGACAAAGTAAAGGAATTCAGATGGCAGCAAACAAAACTCAACCTAAGACATCCGTTTGGATTCCAAATTAAACATTCCTTTTTACATAAAAAATTCGGGAGAGAGAGAGAGACGAACAATCATAAATTACAAAGGAATAGTGATTCGAGAATTGTATGTTGGAACTCGTTACAAAGAAATATAGCAAATTATGTCAAATTGATGTGTGACAAGATGTGTGAATATAAGACACACCGAGAATGTGTGTTAAAGCAACTGACGCGGCTACCAATGTCGGAGCCAACATGATAACGCGAGAGGTAACAGACAACAATCGTGAAACGAATCCCCTTGTATGCAGGGAGGGAGGGAGGGAGAGGGAGAGGGAGCACAGCCGTTTATTACACTAGAAATCTTTCACTTTAGTTTACTACCGCCTCACCCCCAATGGGAACGACCCACCGTCGATGACGGGGAGACCACCATGTGGTTACGTCATAACAGATGTCCAGAACGTGAGAACTGGCCTATATTTATCCCTGCCGGTAGAATGCACCGCTTGGATTTCATTGTCAGTCAGGCTATAGGACAGATTTCGTAAAATCGTTCATTTTTACACTGCAATTGCTGACCATACACTTCTTCTACATTTTTCTATTTTATATGGATATAACGGCCACATTTTCATCTTCAAGACGCAATTATTTTCATTGATATCAAGAAATGGTGAGTATAGTTTATTCTCTCTTGAAAAATGTATATTTTTCTATTTAAAATTAACCTGAAAAATATTTTTAATTGTTTAAAAAATTCAAATTGATGTTATCTGAGTTTGTTACCCTAACACATGGTAGTAAATATAAGAGTAATAATCTACTTTTAATATAGTATTTATTTCACCGATTTGTAATGACAGGTTTCTGCACAATGAATGTGTAAACACACCTTGTCTAATTCTTTGTTGGCTAACAAAATAGTCCCGTATTCAGACAAACTCCAGAGACATAAGAACACGAGTCAAATGGTGATGATAACGTTGTTGTTGTTGTTATTTTATGGTGATGATGATGATGATGTTGATGATGATAGCGCAGTAATAGTAGTAATCATAGCAGCAGTAGTAGTTGTAGTAGTAGTAGTAGTAGTAGTAGTAGTAGTAGTAGTAGTAGTACACACACACACACACACGAGAGAGAGAGAGAGAGAGAGAGAGAGAGAGCGTGTGTGTGTGTGTGTGTGTGTGTGTGTGTGTGTGTGTGTATAAAACTCATGTACGCACATTTTTAGCACGGACCGATTTCTATTGCATTGAACTTTGAACCTATAACTTTCACACCGATTTGCCATTCCGTCTTCACGATTCGCACCTTCCCTCGATATTCTTCTACATCGCCCGTTGATACAGTCAACGGGCGTGAGAAAAGAGGGTAGATAGATATATTATGACATCATCATAAAGCGATGTAATCAAAGGTGGCGGATGATTGTGTAACATCAAAAGCCCGGTGGACTGCGCTACAAGGCCGAACATTCGAGGGGATATGTGATTTGAGAGGGAGGGGCTTATTTGACTTTGACGATGACCGACTGGTGGACGATTGAAATTATAAATGTCCTTTTTCAGCAGCCAATTGGAAATGGGTAATTGTAAACATCTGATTGGCACTCCATGGATAGAAAGCAGTTTGGATGTCATGGGATGAAATTGCTGGAGAGGTGGAGTAGATTTGAAATGAATTGAAAGTAATTTGGGGCGTTGTCTGGGTGTCAAATAAGACTCTCGCAGACCGGTGATAAATCAATTTTTTCGCCGCAAATGCTACAGTAAACTTCTTTCTCTATCTTATTTTTGCTAAAAATATTTCAGAGTGGGTATATATAGGCGGATTCCATTTTGAATAACAGGCATTTAGAACTATATTTTAAAGGAAAATTATTACGTTATTATTATTAGCAGGCATCTAGGCGATCACTATCGTATTATTACTAACAATCAATATTATTATTCTAACTCGTATTATTACAATTCTTCTTCTTCTTATTATTATCATTCTAGGCGATCACTATCGTATTATTACTAACAATCAATATTATTATTATAACTCGTATTATTACAATTCTTCTTCTTATTATTATTATCATTATCATCATCATCATCATCATCATCATCATCATCATCATCATCATCATCATCATCACCAATATCAATAATAACTATTGATTTTTTTCTTTACTCAGTAAATGGTCATACTGAAAACAAGCATTGTCTCAATGCAAATGGACTCTGTCGAATAAGCTGTGAAAGGGCTCAAATGAGATATGTGGTTAAAAAACATTTCCTGCAAACTGCTCCAGAATTAGCAAGTAAAGTTCCACCGGTGAAAAAAAAAGAAAACAGAACGTTGGTTGATTAATTAGATGCTGTTTCTGTGACATGTAACAATCAACTGTTCCTTAAAATCATCGTGAGGTTTTACGTATGTTAATAAAAAGTATAAAAATATGTTAAGATCTATACATTGTTCAGAGGAATACTTATAACTTATTTTAACCTATGATTGTCAATTTATTTTAAAATAACAGTTCATTTTGATTATCTGATCATTAATCCTCCCCCCTTCCCGCCCTTTTCAATGCGTTAATCACGATTTTTTATTGTCAAAAAATGGATATTATTTATTTTTTACTATTATTATTATTATTATTATTATTATTATTATTATTATTATTATTAATAATAATAATAATAATAATGATAATAATAATATTGTTATTATTACAGTGGTGATCAAGAGTAAGATACATACACTGATATTTTATGATTATTACTAGTATTAGTATTACATCGATATCACGTGTTTCAACTGATTCACAATTATCATTTCTGTTATCCACGATGCTTCGGTTGTTCAATAAGCAGACCATTTTCAACAAATTTCCATAAATAGTATTAGCTATCTGGTCGGCGTCCTTTTTTTTGTCGCAGCACTGGAGAGAGAGAGAGAGAGAGAGAGAGAGAGAGGAGAGAGAGAGAGAGAGAGAGAGAGAGAGAGAGAGAGAGAGAGAGAGAGAGAGAGAGAGAGAGAGAGTAAGTGTGTGTGTGTGTGTGTGTTGTTGTACATAAAACTAATTTATGCAACGTTTTACCACGAAATAATTTTCATTTTACCACCTCAGTTTGATCTCTCATCAGTTCTCTCTGACAATTGAACTTTGAACCTATAACTTTAACACAGCTACGTCATTCCATCTTCACGATTCGCACCTCATCGCGATATTCTTTTATGTTGACTCGTGGTACAGTCAAAGGGGTTGAGAGAAGAAGATAGATATTGAGTGACATCATCAAAAGCGATGTGATCAAAGCTGGCGGATGGTTGTGTAACATCAAAGACCAGTGACTGGTCTACAAGGCCTATCATATTCGTGGTATGTGTGATTTGAGTAGGTGGAGCTTTCTTGGCTTTGCTCATGACAGACTGGTGGACAATTGAAATTAGAATTGTCCTTATTCAGCAGCCAATTGGAAATGGGCAATTGTAAAAAGCTGATTGGACGCTCCATGAAAAGAAAGCAGTTTGAGGGACATGGAAGGAAAGTGCCGGAGAGCGTGGAGTGGGGAGGAGTAAATTATATTGAATGAATGATAGTAATTTGGGGCGTTGGGAAGTTAAATAAAACTCTCGGAGGCGATGAGTCAATTCTTTGGCCGCAAATGATTCAGTAAAATTCTTTATTCTTTCTTTCTTTCTATTTTTAATTCCTTTCTGTCAGGGGGACATATAGGCGAATTCCATTTATTTTTAAACGGGCATTTCGAAAGCTATTTTAAAGAGAAATTATTGCGTTTTTCCAAAATTAGCAGGCGTTTAGGTGATAGCCACTATCTTATTTTCATGAAAATGATCATCATCATCATCATCATTATTATTATTATTATTATTATTATTATTATTATTATATAGTTTAGATCTATGCAAACGTCAAAGGAATGCATATTACATATCTTTTCCTAAGAATTGTCAATTGCCATTACTAAAACCAGTTCGTTTTGATCATTTGATCAACAAATCCCTACAATTCGGTGATCACGCATTTTTTTTTATTGCTGTCAAAAAAGGATATTGCTGTACAGGTGAGCGGATATCTCAACAATGCTTCATTACAAAACGACTTTGATTATATATTTCTACTCTGTAAATATTGATGATTATTGCAGTATTTCTCATTTATTTGTATAAACTCAGATAACTATGTAATTTTTGATTATATCGTTTGAAGTAATTAAAATTTCTGACCCATTTTTATGGTTATTTCCTATAAAATCTAATCCCAAATGATCTACTAAAATTATATCAAATAAAAGTATGTAAATCACTAGTTATGACTCTAAAATATCTTATTGCAACATCTAATAGCAGCTTTACTACGCTACTTTGAACTTGAGAAAAAAATCATCAAAATAGGAAAAATTACTCAGTCTCCCTTTCGGCACAGGCCGTGACTCACCATCTGTTATGAACTAGCGTCCGGCAAAATTTACTGTCGAACTAAAGTGAAAGCAGTAAACGGCTATGAGAGAGAGAGAGAGAGAGAGAGAGAGAGAGAGAGAGAGAGAGAGAGAGAGAGAGAGAGAGAGAGAGAGAGAGAGGGAGGGAGGGAGGGAGGAGGGAGGGAGGGAGAGAGGGGGAGAGAGAGAGAGAGAGAGAGAGAGAGAGAGAGAGAGAGAGAGAGAGAGAGAGAGAGAGAGAGAGAGAGAGAGAGAGAGAGCGCTTCGATACACGTCGTAAATATAGTACTGGCCATATGCTTCAGTATCGTCATGCACAGTTTAACCATGGGTGAAAGTTAACGTTGAAGCCGGTTTGCCTGAAAAAGATGCTAATTTATTTTTGTTGCGATTTACGACTCGCCGGTTGAGTGCCAAACTTCCCAGAGTGAAAAGTAAATTAATTCTATGACCCGAAATGTGTTTTTTTTTTTTAAAGCCAAAAAAAAAAAAAAAAAGAAAAAAGTATTTAGTCTGCATGATTGAAAACAAAATTTATATAGAAGCTAACACCAAACCCAAAGCAAATGATCTTCGGTTGTATTATAAAGGGAAATAACCCATTTATGTTTATGTTTATTGGCAATACAGTCCTTGATTGAAGGCTTCATTGTCAAAGATGTTGGTTCTATTTTATTTTCACTTGACAATTTATTTAACAAGAATTAGAAGCTTAAATAAGATCTGAGACCATCGGAAGTATAAAATAAGCTTATAGGCATAATTCAACGCAAATCTTCAAAAGTGGTGTGAAAGGTCAAAGTGAAAATCAGCGTTTAATAACCAACTGAAAAGAGAACTATAGTACAAAATGTGACTCATCAGCTGATGTGTAAACAGATCAAATGTATGAAAGAAAAGTGACACATCTGTTCAATTCTCACCTTTGAAAGAATATTAGTCTACACATCGGTATTACCTAGTATTAAAAGTTCGCGATCGTAGAAGAGTCAAAATGCCAGAAGGCAATTATTACATTTACTAAAAAACCAGAATTTCCGGCATATGCCGGCGAACTTTCATCCATGAGTTTAACGTTTCCCATAATTTTAAATTTTAATTTAGGCTTTCTTTTCCATACCGGAGCAAATAATTTCTTTAATTTTATTTTTGTCTAATATTGTGTCCTCTGAAGTAGAGAATAATGGATTGTCTGATTTCAGGCAATTGGCTGAGGATTTACAGGCTTGATCAAAATATCAATTTCAACATCATTCACGATTGAGAAAAAAAAATTAAAATATTACAAAAATATTGTATTAAATCCTTTGTAATCGTATCCATGTATTTAGGTAATTTTTTAAAACTAAAATACGTAAAATAGTACCAGTTAGCAGGTCTATCATTGGCTAAGTGCTTAGTCCACCTGAAGTCATCTTCTAAGAGGGAGACAGTCAGATGGATTTTTCTTTTTATGCGATATCATATTAGTGGCTGTGTCTTTGTGAGACCTTTAAATGGTCTCAAAGTAAACACACCAATCACTCACAGTTCTACTTCTGTCTCTAGTCTACTGCTTTCTTGGGTACTATTAAATCAAAAGTCTATGCCCTATTTTTTGGCACTGAAATGGCCTTAAAGTGCAAGTGCCACATAATTCCTGGAAACAACAAAGGACCTCCTACTCCTTTCATTTCTTGTTAAAGGACCTCATGGAATGGTTTTATTTTTAACTTAAAACTACAAATATGATTTCTCCTGAATTTTTAGTTGTTAAAGTGCAATGCCATGTCTTTGGTGGATTTCTAATGCTACATTTTATTCCATTAATCAAAACTTGACAATTCTGTATGGCATACCTTTGGTGTAACAGACGACATCAATTTGTTCTGGTGTTATATTTGCGTCCTCCAGCGCTTTCTTCAAAATGTCTAGGGCATGTTCTCTGTGGTGTTTGGCAGTGTCCTTGGGCAAGAAACCTAGGGGCACAAAGAGGAAGTTAATGGATACAAGTTTGGTGGGTCGCATGATGAGAGAGAATAATTTTGGTACGAAACATGCTTGGAGTAAGATATATGTTTGATGTGAAACTAGTTTAGCATAAACAAATTTAGTAAAACATATTTAGTGCATGACAAAAATGTGAGCCAGAGCTCTATTACCTATAAGCTCAATTTTCAACAGTTTCAAACCAAAAGCTTGAATGAAAAATTCGACCAGAAAAGAAAATTCAAGAAGAGGAGTAGTTAAAACAAGAATTTTAAAAAAATTAAGAATCTGTTGCAATGTAACTAAAAAAATGACACACCAAAAAAAAAAATACTAAAGAGAAATAAGTTTAAAAACAACATAAAACAACCACAGGAACCACAGTGGGACTTTTGAAGAAAAGAATTGTAAATATGGAAAGAATATATTAAGAAATTTATGTAGTAACAATAGAAAACTGAAACAGAAACAACAGAGAAATCCATGTAAACAAAAATGACAATATGTTTATGACATATTTTTAATGTAAACAAATATGAAAATACGATTATGAAAGATTTTTAAATCTCTGATATTAACTGAATAAAATGTGGCAAAGTAACTGATCAAGATGAAAAGTTGTTAGAAGATACGAAGCAGCAAAGACAAAGAAAAACGCTGAAGTTATCATGAAAAGGAAAAAGAATTTATCTCATCTGCCAAAAATGAGAGAGGAAAAAATATACAAGACATCCATTGCCTATTCTTTGCATTAAACTGTCCAAACTACATATCAGGTAACCTATGTGGTGAAATTGTAACACGTCTGACCACTAATCAGGAGATCTGAGGTCTTTATCCCCACTTAAAGAAGGCTGATATTTTTTTTCGTCTTCTATTTTTCTTCCAGCTTTGCCTGGCACGTAATATTTACATCGTTTCAGATTATATTATGCTACAAAACATTTAACAATAACAGAAATTTGTAGTACGTGTCATGGAAAAAAAAATTAGAATGATTTGTGGCAACTGGAAATATTGACGGAAAACGATTCAAAAGAGGACAAATATTAAAGATTCACTGGTAAATTGTCACCATGGATGAAACATGTCAACAGCTTCTAGAGCAGTCTGAAGACAAAGACTGACAGCATGATATATAAATAGGTTCTTGCCAAAATTAGTGTTATGATAATTGACTGGAAAATGAAGAACTTACTGTGAATCTAAAACAGTCAGTTCATTTTAGTGTAATTAAGTGGCAATATGAGGTGATAGCTGAAGTAGCAAGAGTCAATATGGCAATGTTCCACTAAATTATCCTATCTTGTATGGCAGGTTTGTGACGGTCATCAATCTGGCCCCCCGGAAATATGCAAAAAAAATATCCAAAATTATGCGGGGGAAATTGCAAATTATGCAGGGGGAAAAGGCAAATAATGCAAGGGAAATTACAAATTATGCAAAACAAGAAAAAGTAATAAATCGCCGTCTAAATTTTTCCATTGCTTTATTTACATTTAACCAATTCAAAATTAAAGAACTACAATGCAAATTCAAAACTTAATTTTTTGTTGTAGCACAGAAAAGCTAGATGTCGCAGAGACGTTGTGCTAAGACTTCTGCGCCTGTCTGACAATATCAGATTGTAAACAGAAAAGCTGTGCTCAGCATCAGCGCTGTTGATCGTGGTGTATATGTACCACTTGGCACAAGCAGCCAAAGCGGGCACTTCATCAGAAATGGACTGCCAAAAATGTGGCACTCCACTAGAACCTCACTCCATCCAGGTGTGTATTGGTGGTACCAATACTACATACAAATTAGTGCCGCACGGGTTTTGGTTATCGAGAACAGTAACACCAGGAACATAGCTCAACCAGGAACTAGTACCAGGAACCTCCACCAGGAACAAGTTCCTGGTCATGTTACTGTTACTGTGTGTGTGTGTGTGTGTATTGTGTGTGTGTGTGTATTGTGTGTGTGTGTGTATTGTGTGTGTATGTGTGTGTGTAGAGAGAGAGAGCGCGCAAACCAGCCTACGTCCCTCCCCCCAGTCTGAACCTCTTGTCTGTCTGTGGTTGGTACTACAAACACGAGTACGAACGTCGTACCCGTGTCATCTATGCGCCGTACTACTTAGGACATGACTGATACGAAACTCTCTTCGACCGGAACAATCGCACCAGGAACAGGATCCGTACCAGGAACAACGCCACCAGGAACACAATCGTACCAGGAACATGAAAATGTTCCGAATGCCCGCCGCTAATACAAATGTATTTGTAGGATCTCCTGACTTAAACAATCTACAGTGAAAGACTGTTAAACCGAAATTGGTTAACCCAAGAAGAAATTTAGCATCTATGTTTTGCTATTAAACACCCCAACCTCCCCCCCCCCCCCCCCCCCCCCAAAAAAAAATAACAAGAAAAAAACAAAAACATAGTCAATAGTCTCTTCCATTTCGGATCACCAGTGTTTCACTGCATATCTATCATAGCAATGTTTAGCTGGTTAGCGAGAGAAAGGCAGTGATCGCTTGGCGCTTGGTTTTGGTTAGATCTCAAGAAGACAAATCAAATCGTACACTTGGAATTGGAATAGCCTCCCTTTAAAGTTAAAGGGAAGTCACTGTCACGTATTTGGGAACATCGTCGGACTTTTTCAGTTTCATTTTTCTTCATACAATGTAGTAGGGGGAATTAGGCTAAAACCGTGCCAATTCGGGTTGAAAGCATGAAAATTTGCATACAGGTTGCTAAGACCCATAGAAAATACATCTGATATAGAACCACTCTGGCAATCAATCATAACGTATCGGTTTAAGGCCTTAGATTTTACCTATTAAGGGAAATAACTGCGTAAAAATATATATTTTCTTCACATTCATTGTATTAGGGAAAATTAAGCTAAAACCGTGCACATTGGGGTTGAAATCCTGAAAATTGGCATATAGGTAGCTATGACCCGTATAAATAACACCTGATATAGAACCACTCTGGCAATTTATCATAACAGTGCGTTTTTAGCACTTTTATTTTTTCCTATATAGCATTACTTGTCCGAGGAAATAACCACGACAATACAATGTGCGTTCTAAAATACCAGTAACCATTTACGGTTATTTCGTGTTGTAACTAGTGGATAAAAGCAGGAGAGGGGGGAGAGGGGGTGAGCGGGAGAGAGAGAGAGGGGGTGAGCGGGAGAGAGAGAGAGAGAGAGAGAGAGAGAGAGAGAGAGAGAGAGAATTTTACTCATTATTGTACTAACCTAACTAGTAGATAAAATAGGGAGAGGGGGGAGGGGAGGGGGGGAGAGAGGAGTGAGCGGAGAGACGGAGATAGAGAGGAAGACACACACACAGAGAGAGAGAGAGAGAGAGAGAGATAATTTTACTCATTACTGTACTGACCTCACCCCCCCCCCCCCCCCAACACACACACACACACCCACATCTAAACAAGTCCGTGCAAGGCAAACGGACCTTAAACACTTGCATCGGATGCCGATACATTCTCTCTTACATGATCATTTGATGAGTTTTTGGGACACTTTGGAAAATTCTGGAAATAAGCTCCACAGTGGTTTATCACAGTGTTCCAAAAGCGATCTTTTAGTTCAGCCCGCTTTACCCCTGTTCTCACAATGCATACTGTCACGCTTCACCGATTTCTGCTATTCAGTCAGAGCCTTTTGTGACTATTGAAATTATCAACCTTTGTTATGGTTTTTAAACCTGTTTTTAACTATTTTTAAAATGTTATTTATAAATACAAAGTGATTACTTAGAAAAAGGAGAAGATGATTTTTATTCTGATATAATTTTATTAATAATAAGACGTATATAATTTTCACACTAAGCATTAACTTTCAGAGTATTTTTGAAAAAAAATTCACTCAAACATGCATAATAAACTCTTAATTATCTAAAAATTTAAACGACCAAAGTTAAAAAAAAATTCTAGACTATTTCTAATTAGTCACAAAATTTCACATGTGCCGGAAATTTGGTTATTTCACTATTCCGTCTGATATTTGAACCCTCCCATTCAACATTCGACGTCCTTGAGGATTCAATATGCAATCTCTCTTGTATTACAACTCCAGATTACAGAATATAGTTAGAATGCCATCAAACATACTTTAATATTATATATTCACTTTCTTTAAAAAGCAGATACCCAGCACTTTCTCTGTGTTTACAAAAAATTGAATTCATTTTATTTTAAAAGTCATTGTGAAAACTAGTAGAGTCCATTAATGCGTCCAAACCCATTTATAAATTAGATATTAAGTAATTTGCGTATTGAGTAATTTGCGTGTCAATGCATGTGTGTGTTTATATGTGTGTATGTGTGTGTGTGTGTGTGTGTGTGTTTGTGTTAGAGATGGGGAGTTGCTAGTGTGTGTTGGTATGTGTATGGATCTGTTTAGGTATGAGAAAGAACAAAAAGATTTGTGGTGGAGGATGTAGCTATTGAACGGAGGATAGTTGGAGGGAGAAAGGGATAAGTAGAAAAGAGAAAAAAAGGGGATTGAGAAAGCAACATATAACTCAAAATATACAAATAACAGCTCTATTTTTAGAGGAAGTTTAACCACGTAATATGTCAAATGTTTTAAGATGTTTAAGTATTATTTTGTTTGATTCATCAAATTTTCATTTCTCTCTAACTTTCTTTTTTTGGGGGGCACATACGACATGATATCAGGAGAAACCTGCAGGAGGTTACTTTTTATTATTGTTTTTAATTGAGATGATTATGTTCTCATTGATTGTGTTCTCTTTTCAATTTTTGAAATTGTTGAATGTAACAATTCACCTCCTTGTTCTCCTAAAAGACCTAGACCAAAAGTATATTTCTTCATAAAAGGTATGCAATGGGTTTCCAATATGTGGTGTTTTGGAAGTACATTTTGAGGAAAGTAATTACGGTATATTGTCATATATTTCTCTATCTTGCTATTAACACTTTCTATTACTGTCTCTGTGACTGGTTTTGTGTGAGAAATTAGTGAATGTATTTCAGAATAAGCTCCATTTATTTCATCAAAACATTTGTTTATAGTTTCAGCTTTATCTCTGATTAATTTATTGTTTGTATACATGTATGTTTTAGAAACGACATTTTCAGTGAGTTTTTCGTAAACGTCTTGTGTGTAATATCTATGGCAATGATTTCCTATGAAGCTACGACTATGACATACTTGAGATATGATTTTGTTTGTTTTTAATATATCATCAAGAGAACTGCAGACTGGCCCACATCGTTCTGACAGTTTCTCTTTATGAACAACTAAGGCTATTTTTTCTTCTGTGATTGGGATATTAGTTTCCCATTCTTATTTTTCTCTTGAGGCACATCAGTGAGCAATTCACAGGTCTTGTAAGATTCTACAACTGCTAGTAGACTCTTATATGTTTTCATGTCTCTAATTTTTTTTTCACATTTATAGCATATAACTTCTGAATGTTTATTTTTAAGGTCCGTTCCAATATCAATGTCAAAGAATAGTTTGATTTCATTTTTGAAGTCTTTACAAAAAATGTTTTTCCTGTTTTTAGCCTTTTCTTTAACTGTTAGTGCACCTTTAGCACATAAACAACATAGTGAATTGAGATTTTTAAGTGTATCTCAAGTGTATGTTCCCTTTTTACCTGATAGGTGAAACTAAAAAAATCATAAAAAATAAACTACGCTTCGCGCACTAACCGAACTTTCACACCTAAAAGACAATAAAGTTTTAAAACTTATAAATTATCAACGAAGGAAATCTATCGTTTGGTTAATGAGATATCACTAATTATATTTGAGAAATCACTTTTCAAAATTCTATTATGTACATACTTTTATAACCCAAGTTACAACATAACCAATAAACTTATTTTGATAAAAATTTCACAATGATGTGTAGCAAAGAAGGGTAAATGATATTCAACTAAAAAATATAATGTTATATTTAATTATCGGGGTGAGAAAATGTTTGAATTAACACAAAAAAACGGAAGATAGGGATTAGTAAGGAATGCACCCAGGATTAAGATTACCTGCCGTGAAATCACTGACTTCACGGTTCAGTGACTCAGACTAAAAGATCGCTGAGAAGCAATTTGGAACACTGTGTTATGTTGATCGTCACATTTGTTGCAGGGTTCTCTTCTTTAAAAGATATAATGTTAGCAAAAGCTCGACTTCTTTCAAGAACTGTGACATCATGATTATCATCAGCAGTGACATCTTTTCAAGCTTGTTTTTTTTTAAAGTATCGTGCATGACAAATTTTATGGTATAGGCAGGGCGGTAGTGTGCCTCCTGAGCGACTAAATCTCATCCGGCAATAAATGACAACATATCAGAATCTTTTATAGATAACGCTATTTCACGAATATTTTCTTCCATATCTGTTGTCATTACAGAATGTACTCCCGATTCCATGTTTTTACAAAAATGCACGTTTGTTTATTATAGTCAATCTCTAATTTTGAACGTTGTCTCATTATTCTCGTGGGTTGCGAAATATATTCATTCGGTGACTCCTTCAAGTCAAATGACGAAGTTTGGAATTCTTGTAGGGGAATTCTTTTAGATTTCTTTAATTCTAATCGCCTAATTTTGTTGGCATTAAATTTTACACGACAATACTTATGCCATTTAGCATCATTTTGTTTTAAGCTTTCAATAATCTCATTTCTTTCTGATGAATTAAAAAAATAGATACATCCAACTTGTTTTCATCACAAACCAAAGAATTGAATTGTGTTAAATCTTCAAAAGAGTTTCATAGCCTTGCCCTTTGTCATACCTCCTCGACTTAGAGGGACATTATACACGGTCTGTGTTATCTTGTTGGCATATCAAACACTTGTCCCAGTCTCTGGGAGCAGTTCTTTTTGCTATTGTATGTGTATCTGAAATCATGCAAACGCATTCCTTTATTAGGCATATGCAATATTCTTTCATAACTCTCTCTCTCTCTCTCTCTCTCTCCCCCCCCCCCCCCCCCCCTCTCTCTTTCTTTCGTTCTTTCTGTTTAAGACACATCATCAGCAGGCAAAATGTGTGCAGTGCCTTACATAAGGACACAACAGTACAAATAGAACATTCTCCCATTGTCCCTTTGCGATAAATAACGTAAAGTAAATAACGTGCCACAATACAGCATCATAGTGGTTGATGATGATGATAATGATAATAATTATAGCAATGTAAGTGGTATGCTGACTCTTTACTGTCATCAAGTTTGACCGAAATTGGTTTTAACTCACGTAAAATGATTATAGCAGTATTTTTGGAAAGAAAAGAAAACAGGGGGAGGGGAAATGAGCACTGTCCTTTGTCAACACCGGTTATCGGTTATCGGTTATCTGCTAGTCTACCCCTCTGCTCGTCTTCCCGTCTGCCCGTCCGTTTTAGAGCAATTGATTATACTTATTAAATCAGATGCAGAAAAAATCTCATAATTTTATAGAATATTGCTCGCTAGACGTCCTTTAAAACAAGTGAAATTGAATATTATTTACGATTAAATAATTTGTTTGGTTCGTGAATCGAAAGTAAAGGGAAAGGAAAACATCCGCTTCGACGCTAAAAATAGTCGCCAATGGGAATCCAAAGGATGACGTAAAACAACCTTTGGTCGGCTTGCCTCGAATGTTTACACAATAAAAATGAAAGAATTATTGACGTCCATTTCAAAATTTTCTAATCTTAAAAACCTTGAATCTCAACTAATACTGATCTCTCAGAGTGGTTCTATATCATAAATTATAGGGTTTTTCATACTCTACAACATATGTAATTTTCATGCTTTCAACCCTTTTTGCACAATTCAAGGGTTTTTTGGACCTAATTCCCCCTACTAATGGTCATAAATTCACGCTAAAAACAATATTTTGCATAATTATGCGGTAAAAGGTGAAATATACGGCCGCATTGCGGTAAGTGGCAAATTATGCGGCCGCATCGGTCGCGTTTTCCTGGGGGGGCCAGATCAATGATAATATAACCGTAACAGATCATTTTTTTTCTGAGTGCTTCTAAAATCTTTGACATACAAGAGTGAGAACTGAGAATTACATACCATGTCCAGGTGGAGTGATGTAAGTATGACGGGGATTGGACAGAACGATTCCATCTTGGATAATACCGATGCCCAACTTGTTGGCACTTCCTTCAAATCCAATGGCTATCATCTTCATCTATGTGTGAGACCTCAAAATCAAAAGAGAAAATTCACAACAAATCAGAAAAACTATGCATTTTTTTTTGTATTTGTGCCAGATTCACAGAGGTTTGATTAATAAAGCTCTTAATTCTTTTAAAGCTAGCAGGCAAATGAGGAGGTCTTCCAGCAGGTAATGCATAGAAACAAAAACAAAAGACATGGACAAGTTTTGAAGAGTCTGCATGAGCTGGTTTGAGGCAATCCCCTAAGATATGTCCATGAGACTGGTGAGCATATAGAGCTGTTACTTTGTGTCAACAGCACTAGGGGGTTAGTTAGTGTCAAGGGTGCTGGGTGGCTTGCTGGTCTTGTTTTGAAATGAAAGAATTAAGCAACTCGACGAGAACTATTAGCAGTTTATCATTATTATCATAATTTGATATAGCTTTTTGGTATCAGTATCATACAAGTTCATTCATTCGACTACTTAATCACCACAACAGTCACATCTTGTTCGAAGTTCACATTGAATCACGATAAGCAGAACTTAAAAGAAGTGTCTTTAGATGCTGTTTGAAGACTGGTAGACTTTTACACTGTCGGGTTTTTGGTAGTAAAGAATTCCATATGATTGGAATTGAAAATGCAAAACCACGCTCGGCAACCATTGTTCTTGAGATTGAGATGTTTTTCTCCATCATGGAGAAGCCCTGCCAATAAAATACCCTCATTTGTCCTTGGAAACCAAGGTGCATCAAAGATGGTTGTACATCAATATTTGATGCAGTGTTGCCAACCCTACCCCATGAAAATGTGTATAAAAGAGAGCTAAAATGTGCAAAGTGAATACGATTTTATTAAAATGCATACAATTTACAATCTTATATAAAATTATAACTAGCTCCAATTTAGATGATGGCCGATCGGATCACACTTGCAATATTATCGTTGATATTTAAATTAATTAATTCCATCTTTAGGCACGCCTTAAGCACGTTTCGAATTACCGAACTTCTGCTATATAAATTACACGCGTTTAAACACGGTAACTTTGGTTTCATGCAGGCTTCAATATAAAACATCTCTGATTCTGATTGTTAATTGGTATTGTATTCAATCCCTTTCATGAATTAATGGACAGTGAAATTGTAATAGGCTGAAAATACAGTGTTGTGTTCAGAGAGGGGACAAAAACTAAGGCACTGTTCGCAGGTCGATGTCCCCGGTGAGGGGACGGCGATCTTTTTATGTTTACATTGGAGATTGGCTAGATATGTTTTGTTGTGTGATGCAATTAAGTCCGTATATTACAGACTACTTTCAATTTTTTTTCCGTGTTTATTACTTGTTTATTATTATTATATTTCTTAGAATTCAAGCACTTGTTTGATTCATGTTTCTTATTTTCAATCCACGTAATAATCATATCATAGTTTCTTTAATTTTCTTTGGGCATGGGGTGGAGGGAAGGGGTAGTTTTGGTAATTTTTAATTGTTTCTTTTTTTATCAACACGTGTCATTTGATTGACAGGGGTGAATGTACCTATGACACTTGGGATCGTCCATTTTGTGTGGTAAGTACGCATTAAAAAACAATGTATTTTCTACTAGTTTTAGACATAAAAGCTTTACAGATTTGCACACTTTGGACCCTTTGGTCATACACGGGAAAACCAATGAGCAAGATTTCAACAACATACTGCTTTATCTCTATCAACGGTATCATATTTAATACAAATACAAGTATGTCATTGTTATAATTAATAAATTTTATTTTTAATAATTATTTTTTATTTCAATTTGGATATATTAGAGCCAATGTGACAATCCAGATTGGACCAGTTCCAAGGAAAATAAAAAAGATGACCGCCCTCTAGTCATGGACATCAACCCACGAACAGTGCCAAAACTAATTTTCAGGGAAGGACTTCCGAAAGCTCCTCGTGCTAAGGGAAACAACTAAAATATTCCCTCAACTAACCCTAAGAAAAAATAAAACCTAGTACCTTTCACTAGCTCTAATAGGAAAAACAAACACCCAGGCACCTTTACTAAGACTTATGACTAACCCTTATAGAAAAAAGTCCTCCGGCCTCGAGCGAACCCTAATAGAAAAAAAACAAACCTAGTTACTGTATACCACTTCCTGATCATAAATCGCTGCTGCATACATGCTTACTCGAAAAGAAATTTGGTTGACATCCTCACCGATACTCAAGAAATAATTGCTTGTGCCATGATCAACAGAAAATAGATATTGGTCTAAAACAACAATGATGACTCTGAGTTCCATAAATTCTCTGTGCTGATTCAAAACATGTAGTGGGGTTTATAGAATTAGCTTCCACTTCTTCACAAGTCTCAATACTCCATCAACGCAGCCTGCAACAGTGCAAGAGATGATCAACATTTCACGACAAGCGACACGTGAGCTTGGCCAACAGTATACTATAATAACATGTGATCTTGCAATTGCAAGAATTGCCTATGGTTTAGTTTGGCAGAATCAACAAGCATACTCTGACGTCATAGTAAGACTTAGTGTATTCCACTATTTCGTATTTCGGCGCTTTGGGAAAACTCATGCAAGGGACAGGTTTTGAAGAAATTATCATAGAATCTGGCATCTGTGCAAGTGGTTTAATGAACAAAGTGATGAGTGGAAAGCACTATAATAGGGCACTGAGAGTTCACGTGTTGATGTTAGAGGCTCTAGAGAGATGTTTATTTAAACAGTTTGAGCAGCATACCAACTCCAACATTCTCATCAAATCTGTGAAAAAAGACATCAGTGAGTCCATGCTCTTCATGGACGAAAATAGTCTCGAGAGCGCATCAGAGAACGAAGACTTCAAAGATTTGTGGATGCGATACTCACACTTTAGGGAAGGAGTTCACCAGGGACGTCTTGGAAAAACAGCCCAATTTTGGATTAAGTATATGGATAAAGTTTGGCTGTTGCTAAAATTTCTAAGAGCCACAAAGACCAACAACTTCATTGTTCATGTCCAGTGTCTTCAGGAACTACGTCCCTTATTCTTTGCAATGGACCATCTGAACTATGCTAGATACGTGTCAGCATACCTCATGTCTCTGACCAATCTTTCCCATTCACATCCAGGTGCTGATGAGTTGCTGAAAAACTGGGGCTTCAGTGTTTCTCGATCACACGTTCCAGCATCAAGAACAGCTGTAGACATGTCGATCAAGCAGACTATCAATCGGCAAGCAAAATCTAAAATGGGGATTATTGACTTCAGCAGAAATATGCCTGCATATCATCGCTGGTGTCTTACCAGACACACAAGAGCTGAGTATTTAAATGCCACTCTCGAACAAGCCGACATGAATAAGGAAGACACCTCCATTCACAAAGAAGAAAGACCATCAAAAATACGGGAAAGTGAGGCTGCTGTTCAGCGTGTGCATTCTGCAGTGAACAGATTCATAAATCCCTTTGATATTGACGAAAAGGAATCTTTAATAATATGTTTATCTTCAGGGATGAGAGCAGCAGAAAATATTTCTGATGATCTTTTGTCTGTTGACCATAAGGGCCAGGAACAATTTAATGAATTTGTTCAAAAACGTCTGGTGGAGAAAGAACATTCCTTTCACAAGCCCATAAAAAAGACATCTCTGAAGACGTTTCATAACGACCATAAAACTGTCACTGTAAAACCATCAAAACAACAAAGTGTACAGATCGCTGCACAGAGAAACATTTTTGGGCAGTTATTGATGGTCAGTACACATCATGACTTGGATCTGCAAAAAGTGTTGGCATATCCTCTAAGTCCAATCCCATGGGCCCTTGCAACACCAGATGGACTTCCAACAAAAACAGACAAAAGTGCATTGATGCATAAATTAGAAAATCCTGTCGCTCTTGTTGATGTCACAAACAATACGAATACATGCAAAGAAGTTGTAATTGATGGAAATGCTCTGTTTCATTCCCTAACAAGTATCCTGGAAACTTTTGGCCAGCTGTCAGAAAAGATCTTTCAACTTTTACCCTCAGCTAAACGTATTCATTTTGTGACAGATTCGTATAACACAAAATCCATCAAATCTCTTGAACGGACCAGAAGACGCTCCAGTCAGACAAAACCCTTGTTATTGCGGGGACTATCTACAAAAACGCCAAGAGATTGGAAGTCTTTTCTATCTAATGATGACAACAAGAAAAATCTCATCAACCTTATTCAAAAGTCATGGGAGGATGATACATATGCCTCAAAGGCAAGGAAATACTGTTTGTATCAGAAGAACAGTGCACTTGCTTGACAAGTAAAGATGGAGTAACAACAGAAGCCACCATCGTACACTCATTGTGTTCATCACATGAAGAAGCAGACAGCCGCATTATACTTCATTGTTTTCATGCAGCCAAGAGTGATTGTGATGAAATTGTTGTTCACTCTCCGGATACAGATGTCTTTCTACTGATGATGTACTTTGCCACTGAAATTTCAAAGCCGCTGTTTTTATGGACTGGAACAGGATGTCATCGCAGACTTATCAACATATCTCTATTATCTCAGATGCATGACACAAGTTTGATTCGTGCAATTTTGGGATTTCATGCTTTTACAGGATGCGACACCACTAGTGCATTCATTCGAAGAGGAAAAATTAAGCCATTGAAAATCATGAAGGCAAAACCACAGTTTCTTCTTGCATTCGAGGCTCTTGGTGTGAATGAAATTGTGGATTCTAAGCTTCTGGATGACTTGGAACAGTTTGTTTGCTTTATCTACAATAAAAATACTTATTCAGATGTGAACAAATTGCGTTTTAATATGGTTCATCAACGGTTCCACACAGGGTCTGGAAATATTCTGTCAAACTATGTTGGAATTAATTTTAGCCTGCTGCCCCCATGCCGATTCACTCTTCAAATGCACATCATGCATGTGAATTATCAGACGCTTCTTTGGAAGAAATCCAATATCTCATTTCCAAATCTTCCACCTCCTGAGGATCATGGCTGGAAGGTGACAACTGATGGAAACCTAGAATGCAACTGGTGTGCCGGAGACATTGTTCCACAAGATCTGGTGGATATCATGTCAACTGATCAGCCAGATGATAGTGGAGATGATGAAACCCTTTCAGCTGATGAATTTGACAGTGACAACAGTGAGGAAGAAACGAGTGACAGTGACAGCGAAGAGGAAAAAGATTACCCAGCTTCTGCAGCTGAGTTGGTGGAGCAAAGTACATCTTGAACTAAGCCCGTCATATGCTGCCATTGATAAAATGTACGTTTTAAACTGATTTAAACACTTTAGAGACTTTTATGCCCTAAATAATGAGGAAAATGATTTTAATGATTCTGCTGATCGAGAACTTTAATTTGATATGCAACATGAATATATTTACTCAATTTTGAAAGAAAAAAAATTTCACAGGCTTTCGGTATTTTGGGCATTAAATGAATTCCCATTAAAAAACTATCACTTCAGATGCTTTCAAATTTGGCATGTACGGCAAGTAACAGTACATCTACATTTTCATTTATTTAGAGCATATTGAATTATTCATTGTTCAGTTGTTATTCTTAAAAATAGATATTGAAAAACACAAGAAAATTGCTTTTTGACCTTTTGTCATGGATTTCCTTCAAGACAAAAATCTTGAAACCTTAATATCGTGACTTATGTTTAAGGTATAGACTGTGGCCTTTCATTTGGAACCGATTTGAATGTTCTAGAGCTAAAACTAAAAAAGTTATGAATATTTTAAATTGGTTGGTACTTATTTTGCACCACGTGACCTTTCAGGGGCAATAACTCTGTTAAGGCGACACTTGCCAAGTGGCTAATATGTTAAGATCACTTCCTTAGGAGGTTGCCTAACATAAAAAAGTAGTGGTATAAAATCCCAAGTGGGGGTTATAGCCAGCCCACGGTCTATGAACCCCCCCCCCCCCCTCCCCCATGTCAACACTTGTCAACATTTGGCAGACCCCCCTCCCCCCCAAAGTGTTGACATAATATGTGAACGCTCCCTTATCACACACCTGAAAGACAAAACTACTGTGAGAGACTGAAAGAATTAAATCTCCCGACCTTAGTTTACAGGAGAAGAGGAGGAGATATGATCCAAACATATAAAATATTAAGGGGAATAGACAGGGTAGAGGCAGGATTTCTTACCAAACAAGAACATGCAGACACGAGGAAACAGCAAGAAACTGCAAAAAGAACGTTTTAAGACAAATGAAAGAAGGAACTTTTTTCAGCTAGAATTGTTAATAACTGGAATAAACTGCAAGAAACCACAGTATCAGCAAAAAAATTGCGACTGATCCGAGGGCCACCTCTATTCATGTAGTAGTGAATAGTGATTTCCTCTATTAGCAGTAGTACTGTGAATAATGATTTCCTCTATCAGTATCAGCGGTCGTTTTCATTATTCGCAGTCTAGATAGAGTACTAGAGACAGAGAGTACTGTGAATAGTAGATAGCGTTCGTATTCGTTATTCTCAGTAGTCGGTCGGTCTAATTGAGCGAAGTTGTTTTGTGCCGCCCTACAATTTTCACATTTAGCAGATACTGCTTTTCGTCTCAGTTTTTGCATATGCTGTTTTTCGTTAACACTCGCGCATCTCTCCTCGAGCTGTGATAGATACATACTATACGAAAGTTGTGCATCATCACAGACGGCTCTCTTTTTCTTGTTGCCCCACGCGATGTGAGATGACGTGCGACAATGAGCTGAGGCTGGGGTATGGGGGCTACCATGAGCCAAAAAGTCAACAGGCCGCCCAAGTATTTTATATAAAAGACTGTTTTCTTCTATTTTAAAACTTCGGTTATCCACCTCCCCCCACAAACAACCGATACTCTTTACTGCTAAAATAACTAGGTCAGGCCGGCAAATTTAGTTTTGCACACCTTGAGGCCTGACTTGGGAGAAATCAAAACCATATCAGTTTTATCATTGGAAGAACAGGTTTGTTGTAATCAAAACATACGAATGAAGAAAATTACAATAAATATCTAGATTTTATTGCTATTCGTTTTGCTCAAATGGATTTTAATCATCAATACGAATATTTCACAAATCATTCACCGAGTAGAGCCCCATTTTATAATAAGAATCCCTGTCCATTAGCCATTAACCCGACAAACAGAGCAGTTCAACTTGTAATGTTATTGTCTTTGGAGTAGATAAATAGTGCATTAAGGTTGGATTTTCTATCCTATAATTGACTGTTATCACAGTTGATATTCAAAGGAAGAAATTTTATATGGCAGTCTAATTGCTGTTACTGTTGTCATGTTGTTCTTCGATTCATGCCGCCTTAAATAAACAGCCAGCAACCGCCCCTGACTGCAAATTGAAGATAAAATTCATTTCAGTTGTTTGCAATAGTAGCATTCGAGCCTAGAGCTTTGTTGTATAGAGGATTGGGCGCAATCTAACTCTAACATTATTATTTTTACTTTTTTAAGTCGTTCCTTCCCTTACCGGCGACCATTTCCCCAACCGACCAAATAGACAACACGCGAGAGTTTTTGTTTTGTTACAGCTTTAATTGAATGACTTAAGTTATAATAATCCGATTATATCATCTACGAAGATTCCTTCCGCCACTACAAATTTTCAAAGTTGTAGCGAAAACTCACTCAAATTGACAACTTTTGTTCAGGTAAGATGAAAATGTTTCTTGTCTTCCGTCGCCAACCTGACTGACAAATGACAAAATATTAGTGTCGAGCGGAAGTCTCGATGATACCTCAAGTCATCGGCCACCAACACTCAAAACTTCCCGAACTCGATGACCAAGGAAAAGTCGGGAATTCCCGAGAAGTAGCACTTCAATTGAGCTTTGGATGGCTTTTTTGTATTAAAACTTAAAATACATTAAATAAATTCACTTTGTATAATAATAAAACATTGATACCTATAACCATTTTGATCTATTTACGACGTTTGTGTTTTGTTAGCTGTTTAAAATATGATATAACGTCAATACCCAATACCAATGACTAGGTATTGAATGAAAGCACCGATGACTAAGAGCGATGCTCGAGACTTTTTTGAGTCTCGAGACTCAAAAAAGCATCGAGACGCAAAAAAGTCTCGAGCTTCGCTGGAATCATCGCCGACGAGAGAGGGGTGAACAATGCAGATAGTACACATTGTTAGTAACGCGTGCGTCGCTCGCGCAGTATAGTCTCGAGACTCGGGACTCGGGACTCAATACGAGAAGCATCGACGACCAAGATTCTCGAGACGAGAAAAGCATCGAAAACTAAGTGGAGGTCGGGAACTTCTCAGTCGTCGATGACCTGACTTCTCAAAACCTAAAGCATCGGATGCCCTCCCCTACAAAATATAAACGAAGTGGTTATTTGTACTACCACTACAAATAGCGAAAACTACCGCTTTTCACTATTTGTACTCCCAGAACTCTTATGTGTTTAAAGTTGCAAACCACCGCTCCTTTACCTATTTGTAGCTACTCCCAGCACTCTTATGCGTTTAAAGTTGCATTTGTGAGCTTTCAAGGACCAGCCGACTAGGGAGGGCATCAGGATCACCAAAAGGTCACCGATGCTAATATAAAATAAGCCGCATGTAACTCTTTTCACCGGAGACATAGGATTGAGTGGCTTAAAACCAACGATATTTCATCAAAACAAGATGGCCTTCCTGTATGTGGTTGCAACAGGTGCTCGTTCGTCAAGAGGGCACAAAGAGCACCTGCGCTCTCTACTGCCTATATAAAATACTTCGGGTTTTTTGGGGGTATAAAAAGTGTGTTAATTAGGGGTATAGCTTATATATATATAATATATAATATATATATATATATATATATATATATATATATATATATATATATGACTTGACTTACCTGACTTAAGGCCTTTCGCTGCTTCCTAATCATCCGATCGGGACGCCTCGGCTGCCTCTCTAATCATCCGTGTCATTTCCTTCCACTGTCCACGGTCTTTTGCTGTGGATGTTAATTTCGTAAGGTCTTCCTTTGATTTTAATACTTTGTTATTTTAAAAGCGTTTTCGGTTTCTATTGAGGACAGTGTGAATTGACGTGGGTGGTCTACCTTGATTTTTCTTCTGTCCAGATGGGGTGAAAAAAGTATTCATGGCTTTATTAGCTGGTATATTTACATCTCTTCTGAGTATGCCCAAAAAGCCGCCATCATGCCTCCATGATTTGAATGGATAAGGGTCTTTCATTGCATTTTTCATACAGTGCAGTGTTTTATTGCTTATTTTTGTGTGGTATCGTATATTCAGGACTCTTTTCAGTTGTTTTCTATGGAATCTTTGCTCTTCGGTTCCAGTCAGTGCCCATGTTCCGCAGTTGTATATAAACACGGATTTTACAAGGGTTGTGTATAATTTGATTTTAGTATTTTATTTTTATTTTATCTTTTCTAATCCATGTATTAGAAAAGATGTATTATATATATATATATATATATATATATATTATATATATATATATATATATATATATAATATATATATATATATATATATATAGTAGACCTGCCAACCAGTACGATTAATCGTATTTTAGTACGATTTTTGGACCCCGAATACGCGGATACGATTTTAGTGGATTTAATACGATTTTTTAAAAGATGTGAATGATCTTGATGACACATTTGATGCATTGATACATACATGTCGTACTCCAACTGTTGACCGTGTTTCTGAATGAATGATGCATCACATTTAATACTATAGTTATCATTTCAGTTGCTTATATGATGCCGGTTTTCACCCATATTTTTCTCATACATTTTTAGGATTAGCATAGAATTATGCATATAAGCTTGTTTTATACTTTAAATAGTCTCAGACCACATTTAAACTTTTGCCACTTATTAAATAGAAAATTCTAAGTGAAAATTTAATTGAACCAACATCTTTGACTATGAATCCTTCAATTAAAAACTGTATTGCTAATTAACTTAAACATAAATTTGTTATTTCCCTTTATAATAACTAAATTACTCTATTTTGATTTATAAAATTTATAATGATCTTTTTTTTCTTTATTATTTTCTACGAGTCTTGAATTACAAAGTGGGCAGCTTTAAGAACGGTATTTGGTTCAAAATGAAGTTTTTAGAACCATTTTAGAAGTATTTAACTTGTCTCTGCATATTACATACTTTGCGAGTTTCCCATCATTTGACCAAAGTAATAGTATTAGTAGTATATAGAAGTAATAGTAGTAGTAGTAGGAGGAGTAGTAGTAGTGAATGCTCAACAAAGAGAGAGAGAGAGATATATGGATCATTAGATAACATATATGGAAAATATCTTGCTACTGTTGAAAATTGTCATCTATTGAAATGAAGACCACTCTCCCAGATATTTTATCTCAAAACTTTCTCATAACTGATGTACTGGGCTAGCAGATATCACCATCACAACTTCATCAGCATCTCTTACCATCAACATCATGACATCATCACTTCTACAACTGCCATCACAGCATTGTCACTGCCACAACCACCACCACATCACGTCCACCACCACCGCCACCACAGCTTCATCATCATCATCACCACCACCACTAGAACACCATCGCCACAACAACCAACACTTCTTCCACTGACACTAGCATCAATACTACCAACATGTTAGGGGTCTTTTGGTTATTTCTTTGAGTGTTTCGAAAGCAATTTCCTTTGGGATATTGCAATTTCTGAGACTTATGCTAATTTTAAATGGCCATTAAGTTTTAGTTTCTCGATAAATCGATCATTTTGTATTCACTAGAGATTGCTTGAATGATGAAGATCAGAGTTTACTTTGATTTGGGATTTATGTTAGCTTTTATATAAATTTTTGTATAGTGCGCACTTTTTTTCCACATGTGCGAACAAAATACATTTTTTGCTAAAAAAAAAATACACTTTTTAGGGTCATGGAATACACTGATCATCCTGGGAAGGTTGGCAGGTCTGTATATATATATATATATATATATATATATATATATATATATATATATATATATATATATATATATATATATATATATATATATATATGGCGTCCAATAGTGTTTAGTTGATTTCTCCCTACAGTATCTGGCCACTTCTTATAGTGTTGACTTTCCGGTTTCCTACTTCCGATTGGAGTAACAGTCACTTCGTCTTTTTATTATTAAACTTCTAATCTTATCTTTCGCTTGTCGTTGGCATTCCTTTCTTTTTAACGAAGTAAGATCGTAACATCCTCACATCTTAAATTGGTGACCCCGACGTGATGGACAGGCAAATTTTGTTAGATTTAGCAGAGGCTATCAAAACCACAGTTTCCCCGCCTATTGTGAACGCAGTGTCGTTCAAGTCTCCTCCTTTCTGGATGAGAAACGCGACAGCCTGGTTCCTTCGGCTGGAGGCTACATTCGCCACACGCTGTTCTCCCATTACCAACGACAAGACCAATTTTTTTCATGTGGTACAACTGCTTGATTGGCCTCATCACGAACAGTTCAGGCAGTTATAGAGCACCCCCCGGTGAGTAATAGTTATGAAACCGTAAAAAGAGCCCTTTTGATTGGACGCGTATGAAGCGACACAACTGCAGAAGGATTTTTCCTTGCTGCAAATGAATGGGTTTGGTGACCGCAGGCCAACAGAACTGCAGCACATGAGATCGATTAATTCAGACCCCAACACCTTATTCCGCGCTCTTTTCATCAGTCAGCTACCTCCAGAAATCATTCGTATTTTGTTGAATGAACGACGCCAATCTTGATGTAATAGCCGAAACAGCCGACCACATACTTGAAATAGACATGATAAACCTGTCCCTCCAGGAAAATACGGCCGGCATCCGATGCGGCCGCATCCGACTCCGCATCCGTCAGCAAAAATCTAAAAAAATTTTTTTTAAATGCCCCCCTTTTTTTTAACAGAAAATGTTGGCCTTGTATTTTTTTCCTTGTAAATCATCTCTCTGTTATGTATTATTATATTTGTTATTTTCAATGTATATTGCAAGCATTTGAGTGTATTCCTCTTTGTTTGATTTTGTGCTTGTGTCCGGATAATACTTATAGATGATCTCAAACTAAATACATTGGTGGTATGCTCTTGGAATCTACATCTGATCCCCTATTCTTACTTTTTCTTGGGTGCTTTAATTGTAATTCTAGAACTTTTTACTATCCCATTTTCTTCCTCTTTACTGGCGCTGATATGACCTTAATGTGTTGCAAGCGCAGTAAAACCCTTTAAAAAAAACAACAGTCTGGTATATATTTCTGCTTTTTAATTGTTTTTAATGAAAATGTAGCTTTTAAACCTATCAGTATTCATATTTATTGTGAAAATGAGATTTTGGGGGTTACAAAAGCACGCAAAAACATGCACAAATGTCGAATTTATGGCATAATTTATGGCATAATTTGACCCTTTTTTGGGGGCATAATATGGCATAATTTTGCCCCAAATATTGCATAATTCCGCGGGGACAGATAAACTATTTCTTCCACACAAAGCCAGGACACAGATGACGGTACAGAATGGTCTACAGAAGTCATGAAGACAGAAGTGAATGCAGTTAATAGACCTAAACACCACAGACATTGCATGCGCAAGAGTATACAGCAACCCTCAAAGTCCAGTTTCACCCTGTGTTGTTATCACTCAAAATTCGGCAATCAAGCTCGACGTTGGGAGAGATCATTCAAGGGCCAGTCCTGCGCGATGGCACCGTCAACCACTCAGGGAAACGACATGGCCAGCTATTAACTAGGGGCCTAGCTAGCCACAACGCAGCCCCGACCATAAATTCAATCAACGCAGGCATAATTTCGGTGAATTATTTACTTTCCGGAAAAAAACTTTTCTTGTCTATACCGGTGCTGAAAAATCTGTCTTCCCCGCTATCTCGCATGACCGTAGATAGGCAAGAGGTCCTAATCTTGTTGCTACAAATGAATCGATCATCAAGACCTACGGAAAACAAAATATTGTTCTCAGATTGGACAAACAGATAAGCTTCACACAGCAATTTTGGATTGCTGATGTCACAAACCCGATTCTCAGAGCAGATTTTTTTCGCAGGGTAGCCCCTTAAGGTCGAATATCATCAACCGTCGCTGCCTTACGTAAGGACAAATAGTGTTGTTTGCACTATTCGTCCTTCACACTAAAGCTGGGCAATATTCCGTTTTTGTTTTTACTGAACTGGATTCGAATCATTGCAATTACATGATATATATCCGTATCGTCTTAAATGTTTGACAAACCCCACCTCCTCTGTTTGTGAGTCAAATAATCAGTTGAGTGTGTATGTGTGTGTGTGTGTGTGTGTGTGTCTGTGTGTGTGTCTGTGTGTGTGTGTGTCTGTGTAAGTGTATGTGTTAATTTCGTGTTTGTTTTGTTTTTTTCTTTTTCTGGGATATGATTTTTATTCCAGCATGGTGATTGATTTCTTATAAGGAACTATTTTCGTGTTCTCCTATTGGCAAGTATCCCATTCAAATACCTGCTCGAGAGTTTGGGTTGGCTGGGCACAGAGGAAGATTAGTCAGGTTTTCTTTGTTTTGGTTTTTATTTTATTTTTTGGGGAGGGGGGGGGGGGTGTTGGTTTTTTTAATAGTTTTTTTTTATTGTGTGTATTTTTTCCTGCTTTTGTTTGTTTATTTGTTTGATGTGTGTGTGTGTGTGTGTGTGTGTGTGTGTATTTTGCCTTTTTTACATTTTGTTTCAATCTATAATAGTGGGTAAGCACTCAGTAACTATTTGTTTTAAATTTGTCAAAAATATTACATTAGTCATAATAGTAAAAGCAGCGCAAAAAAACATCAAAGTTCTGTATCTCTTAAGAAGCAGTTTTATTAAAAATGCTATAATCTTGATAATTCAGTGAGTGCCATCAATAATGGCTTGAATTTAGCCAAAAAATTTGAACGATGTCGATACCTGTCCTCTAACTCCAGAAAATGTTGTTATAAGTTTTACTGTCTTGACTAGACTAGATGTATAACCATGAATTCAATGCGTTATCAAATTGGCAGTAAACGAGTTAATTGTATAGACGGGGTGGAATTTGGCGGCTTTACAACACGCAAATTAATTCCAAAGCCGAAAGCACAACTTTGCATTTAAACGTATCTCCATAGACGATGTCAATATATTAAAGATTAATAAAGGACACTAATACCAAGTCCTCAATATTTTCAGTACTTCGTTCGTTAGCTAATACTATTAAATATTTGGTATCCACTTTTGCCCTGACGAGAAATTAGAATGTCAACGGGCTGGGATTTGAAATGTCTACGGGTTGAAACTGGGTGAAATAGAATGATACCAAAGAAATTAGAAGGAGAACAAGAATGATAAGCAAAAGAGTTCCACCTCTCTATCGTCTATTAAAAAATCCGCCCGGCGCATGCCAACTTGACAATCTGGCTGAGACATCCCATAAGGGCAAGCTTTTTGGTATCCATGCACCGCGTCCATCGCAACAATGGTTCTCAACACCAAGCCAATCGAGTATCGGGCGGTTTGTTTTCGTCAGTTATATACATTTGTTTGGAAACATTGACAAAGAGTTTAACAAATATATAATGAACTGAATAAAAGACTATCAGAATGTGTGCACCGTCGCGAACCCGCCGGGTAGCATCGTCACAACACACCTTTCGACTAGATGCTCTGCCGTCTCGGGTTCTTGTCCACAGCGGGGACATATTGGACAGGAAGTAAGACCCCACCGATGTAACGCACTTGCCGTTAGGCAGCTCCTCAACCGAAGCCGATTCGCAGCCACCCAATGTCTCCTCTTACTGGTATCAAAGCCTGGCAACTTCTCACCAAGCTTAGAGGAGTGTAGGTCCCCGCCCCCACGAGGGATTGAATTTGTCAAAACCGACTTCCATCTCGTATGTGCAGCTCTGTCCGTAGTCGCATGGCAGCAGCCTCTTATGGTTCACACTATTATGTTATGACGATCGACCCAATCAGCAAAGTCCGGTCCGCATTCGTGCACCGTCGCGAACCCGCCGGGTAGCATCGTCACAACACACCTTTCGACTAGATGCTATGCCGTCTCGGGTTCTTGCCCACAGCGTGGACATAATGGACAGGAAGTTAGACCCCACCGATGTAACGCACTTGCCGTTAGGCAGCTCCTCGACCGAAGCCGATTCGCAGCAACCCAGTGTCTCCTCTTACTGGTATCAATCAATAGAAGGAATGAATTTGACGTTAGTCAACCCGTTGTTATTGCTTTTAGACAGCATTTTATAATTAACTTATCACTAAGTTATATCAATCAGACAATGAACATTCGCGTTTGCAGTTTTGTGTGTTAATATGTTATACCCCGATGGAGATGTCGTGAGTATTTTTCCAATACGCATAACATCAATACATTTGCAATCCGATTTAAGTTTAAAAGCAACGTAGACCACGGAAATTTTTCCATTTTGTGGATAATAAAGATTTGTTATTTATCGTCATTATTATTATTAATTATTATTATTATTATTATTATTATTATTATTATTATTATTATTATTATTATTATTATTATATTATTATTATTATTATTATTATTATTATTATTATTATTATTATTATATTATTATCATTATCATTATTATTATTATTATTATTATTATTATTATTATTATTATTATTATTATTATTATTATTATTATTATTATTATTATTATTATTATTTATAAAACAAATCGACAGTGTTCCCGTGGCAGGTTAAACGGGTACTCCTCGGGACTACTCGCATTCGCACCCCCCCCCCCCCCCACCACCACCACCACCACACACACGCACACAGCTCTTTTCTTTTTTTTTTTTTTTTTTTTTTTTTGGGGGGGGGGGGGGGGGCGTTGTTTGTAGATTATAATTCAAGGTTACAATGCCCACCCCTGTCATCGCGTAGTCAAGGCTTTTTGGCATCTGCCAATCCCAAATGTCTGTGTCAAGGTCGACCGTCATGTCGCGTCAACAGGTGAGGAGGAAAAAAAAAAAAAAAAAAAAGAACTGGCATATTATTATATCATTACATTGAAAATTATGAAAACAATTTTTTATTTTGTATGAAATCCTTTATAAGTTTTACGATGAACAAGAACGAAACTTTTGCCATCTACCTCTTCCTGGCGCAACATTTATAAAAATATTAAAAAAAATAATAACACAGCATTTATTTGGCGCAATATCCACGTGCTCGAAGCGCTTTACAAGGGGTCCCAAGGCAACGGCAATATTAGACTTGAAAGACGAGACATGACGCCTGTCAGGCGATGTGACATTTTTTCCCAACAAAGACAACGAACGGCCATGTTCTCATTTTACACCTGAGTACGGTGAGAGAATGTGAGTAAAGAGCCTTTTCCAAGGACTCAACTCTGCGCCACTCAGAGCGGGTCTCGAAACCTGAACCTTCCGATCCGAAAGCGAGAGTCATACCACTTGATCTATCACAAAACAGGGAGGGGCACTTTTCTGTCGGCCACATAGCCTCAATATTAATTAAAATTTATTTCTAATTTCATCAATTTTTGGAGTAAAAACATAGTTCTTGGTATCAAACCTATTGTAAATTCGACGCTGATCACGAATCTGACGTCAAAACAGCGAAAATCCGAAAAAAATTGTCCAATTTTTTATACTGCCACGCCCCCGATCGCGATCGCCTCGAAAAATATTAAGCAAAGCGGGCTTTGCGGGCGATCGACCGTTTATCGGCCAGGTATTTGGCCACACACATTGCGTTTTCATCCCGGTTTGCCTGATCGGGGTCTGGACCAGGATTATATCCGGGCGTGTATGGAGCCTTTTATAGGCAAAAAGGAATATTGACAGGTCGACCGAGAGTTGAACTCGTCAGACGACAGACATCAGTGCGAAGTGTAGAGAGAGTCAAGCTATTGTTTGTCTTGTCCTGTTCTATGAGAAAAGGATAAATAGTATAGCCTCGTGTGTGAGTGGTTGCGTGTCATAGTCATGTTTTAAAAAATGTTTCTGTTGTTTATGTGTGTAGTGATGACTATCTCACACTCACTGCATCATCATAGTCATAGCACAGAGATGCAAACTTTAAATTTGGCTCACAGGAATTTCAGACACCACTCGTAGGAATTTCAATGCCGAAAGAGGCATTCCCGCACACAAGAAAAGGGAATTGGGATGGTATTTGGCATACATATTGTATAGTATCTAGTTCTAAATAGATGACTGATTAGAATGATATTATGATATATAAACACAATGCCAAATACAATACCGAAGTTTCCTTATATCAAATGAGATACATCTCCAAAACCTAATGGTAGTGATTGTAGTACTGGTGGTAGTGAGGATGATGTGGTGTGGTGATTGTAGTAGTAGTGGTATTGATGATGATGATGTGGTGGTGGTTGCAGTTGTAGTAGTGATAGTGATGATGATGTGGTGGTGGTTGGTGTTAGTAGTGGTAATGATGATGTGGTGGTGGTGGTTGTAGTAGTAGTTGGAATGGTGACGATATGGTTGTGGTGGTTGCAGTAGTAGTGGTAATGGTAATGATATGGTGGTGGTGGTGGTTGTAGTAGTAGTCGTCGTGATGATGATGTGCTGGTAGTGGTTGTAGTAGTAGTGGTAGTGATGATGATGTGCTGGTGGTTGTGGTAGTAGTGGTAGTGATGATGATGTGCTGGTGGTTGTGGTAGTAGTGGTAGTGATGATATTGTGGTGGTGGTTGTAGTAGTAGAGGTAGTGATGATGATGTGGTGGTGGTTGTAGTTGTAGTGGTAGTAGTAGTAGTGATAGTGATGATGATGTGGTGATGGTTGTAGTAGTAGTAGTAGTGGTGGTGGTGGTTGTAATAGTAGTGGTAATGATGATGATATGGTGGTGATTGTTGCAGTAGTAGTGGTAGTGATGACTATGTGGTTGTGGTGGTTGTAGTAGTAGTGGTAGTGATGATGATGTGCTGGTGGTGGTGTAGTAGTAGTGGTAGTGATAATGATGTGATGCTGGTGGTTGTAGTAGTAGAGGTAGTGATGATGATGTGGTGGTGGTTGTAGTAGTAGAGGTAGTGATGATGATGTGGTGGTGGTTGTTGCAGTTGTAGTGGTTGTGATGATGATGTGGTGGTGGTGGTTATAATAGTGGTGGTAGTGATGGTGTAGTAGTAGTGATGGTGATGGAGTGGTGGTGGTTATAGTAGTGATGATGATGTGGTGGTGGTGTAGTGGTAGTGATAATGATGTAGTGGTGGTGGTTGTAGTAGTTGTGGTAGTGATGAAGTAGTAATGGTGGTTGTAGTAGTAGTGACAGTGATGATGAGGTGGTTGGAAAACAATAATAGTTTATTATAATACATGATTACACACATTCTCTAACTTCATTTTTGACAGCGTTATTGTGGCATAAATATACGCAACAGCTTTGAACCATTTTATTGTGGATTTTGATATTGTTTGTTGTTTTTCTTGTGTCGTTATGTTGACATAAAGACCAAATGAATAGTAATTCTTACATTCCCAGCCCAAGATAAAATGGCGCTGAATGCTTTCATTAGTAGGCTCCGTACGTATTCTTATTCGTTTAATTCTATTATATATATATATATATATATATATATATATATATATATATATATATATATATATATATATATATATATATATCATAGAATTAAACGAATGAGAATACGTACGAAGCCTAAAAAGTGTCCACCAATGAAAGCATTCAGCGCCATTTTGTTGTTGGCTGAGAATGTAGTAATTACCATTCATTCGGTATCTATGTCAACCATAGAATTAAACGAATGAGAATACGTACGAAGCCTAAAAAGTGTCCACTAATGAAAGCATTCAGCGCCATTTTGTTGTTGGCTGAGAATGTAGTAATTACCATTCATTCGGTATCTATGTCAACATAACGACACAAGAAAAACAACAAACAATATCAAAATCCACAATAAAATGTTTCAGAACTGTTGCGTATATTTATGGCACAACGAAGCTGTCAAAAAATGAAGTTACAGAATGTGTGTAATCATGTATTATAATAACCTGTAATGTGTTTTCCAACCACCACATCATCTACTACTACAACCACCACCACAATATCATCACTAACACTACTACTACAACCACCAGCCCCACATCATTATCACTACCACTACTACTACACCACCACCAGCACATCATCATCACTACCACTACTACAATCACCACAACCACATCGTCATCACTACCACTAATACTGCAACCACCACCACCATATCATCATCATTACCACCACTACCACAACCACCACCACCACTACTACTACAACCACCACCACATCACTACCTCAACTACTACAACCACCACCACAATAGCATCACTACCACTACTACTACAACCACCACAACCACATCGTCATCACGACCACTACTACTAACAACCACCACCATATCATTACCATTACCACTACTACTACAACCACCACTACCACCATATCATTACCATTACCACTACTACTACAACCACCACAACCACATCGTCATCACTACCACTACTACTGCAACCACCACTACCACCATATCATCACCATTACAACTACTACTACAACCACCACAACCACATCATCATCACTACCACTACTACTACTACCACCACCACATCATCATCACTATCACTACTACGACAACTACAACCACCACCACATTATCATCACTACCACTACTACTACTGCAACCACCACCACCATATCATCATCATTGAAATTTTTTTTTTTTTAATTGAGCTTTATATAGTGCAATATCTACTAAATGTGCTCAAAGCGCTTTACAAGGGGTCCCTGGTCAACATTTAACATGTAGGACGGGACATGACGCCTGTTAGGCGATATTACAATTTTTCGGACAAAGACAACTCTGTTAACGGCCAGGTACTCATTTTACACCTGAGTACGGTGACAGAATGTGAGTAAAGAGCCTTTTCCAAGGACTCAACTATGCGCCGAGCGCGAGGCTCGAACCCAGGACCTTCCGATCCGGAAGCGAGTGTCATACTACTAGACCACATAGCCGCATCATTACCACTACTACTACAAACACCACCACCACATCATCATCACGACCACTACTACTACAACCACCACCCCCACCATATCATTACCATTACCACTACTACTACAACCACCACCACATCATCATCACTACCACTACTACTACAACTACAATCATCACCACCACCACATCATCATCACTATTACTACTACAACTACAACCACCACCAACACCACATCACCTCACTAACACTCAGTACTACAATCACTACCATTAGGTTTTGGAGCTTTACTTCATTTGAAATAAGGAAACTTCGGAATTGTATTTGGCATTGTGTTTATATATCATAATATAATTCTAATCAGTTATCTATTTAGAACTAGATACTATACAATATGTATGCCAAATACCACCCCAATTCCTCTTTCTTGTGTGCGGGAATTCCTCTTTCGGCATTGAAATTGAGTGTGAGAGAGTCATCACTACACACATAAACAACAGAAACAATTTAAAAACAAGACTATGACACGCAACCACTCACACACGAGGCTATACTATTTATCCTTTTCTCTATATAGAATAGGACAAGACAAACAATAGCTTGACTCTCGCTACACTTCGCATTGATGTTTGTCGTCTCACGAGTTCAACTCTCGGTCGACCTGTCGACATTCCTTTTTGCCTCGGACGTAATCATTAATAGAATGTTGTGTGGTTTTGACCGTGAAGAAAACCTTAAGAAGTCACATTTATATCATTTTAGAGAGATCGTTTTGAATAATTTTGAGTTAAACGAGCGAGCAGCAACTTGTTTTCATGAACGGCCGATCAGCGCTTGTTTACTATAGTAAAGCGATTCCCAGCCAACATCAAAATGGCGGATATTTTTCTCATCGAGGCCGCTGGTTGGTTAGCCAATAAGAGCACCGTACGGTTTCCATTGGGTAAATTCCTTGATATATATATATATATATATATATATATATATATATATATATATATATATATATATATATATATATATATATATATATATATATATATATATATATATATCAGTGGCGTGGGGCCATTGGATCGAACGGTGCCAGGCACCACACCAATCTTTTAAAAATCATTAACATCATAATTTAATTAAAAATAAAACAGAAATTTTAACTCCACTGTCTTTCGCCAACTCGCCAACAACATACCACCTTTTTAGTCTCCACTCTATTCAAGATTCCGAATCACGCACTGCGCCGACTCGTGTGTTGGTGACATCACTGCGCGAATTCATGACTGAAACACAGTGGTGCAAAGCAATCCGAGCTCCAGTTAATGCTCTATCCTTTAGTATCGCTACAGCTGATTGAGCGAGAAACTGGGACGAATTATACTATCTTCAAATAGCGGAAAAACCCTCGACTTGTGCCAGGATCTGAGAGCTCCACCGTTGGACGTCATAATTAGGGTAACTTCGGCCATCCAAAATATTACATTAACTGTCAAAAACACTGATCATTGTTAAGTTTATTTCTGAGCAGCAAAGAAAAACAACATAAAACTTAAAAATATGACATATCAAAATCCCCCTCCCCCCACCTCTTTTTCACGATTATTGAATAAAGTAATTCTTTGCAACACGAAGCATTGGGGACGAAATTACCAACATTTTTCTTGCTTGTAGTGCCGAGTTAATGGTTACGTGTGTATGAGTGTTTATAATTGGCTAGCACTATTCAGTATCTGATACTGAATAGTGGTTTTGCACTATTCAGTATGGAGCCATTCAGTATCTGATACTGAATAGTGCTTTTGTACTATTCAGTATCTGACACTGAATAGTGGTTTTTGTACGGTGTTTTTTTTTTTTTTTTTCCGAAACCTGACAAAGTTATGGGAAGAGGACAGCTGTGGGAGTGAATCTGGGACTCAGAAAAGTGTACACCAGTGGGGAGTGAACCTGGGACTGGGTTTCGGCGGGTTTCGTAATAAAAAGCAATTACTTTTTACGAAACGCGACGACACCCGGCAATATCCGACAAAGTTATGGGAGGTAGGCAGCAGCGGTGTGTGGTGTGTGTGTGTGTGTGTGTGGTGGGGTGTGGGGGGGGGGGGGGGGGGGGGGAGGGGATGAACCTGAGATTCAGGGAAGTGTACACCAGTGGGGAGTGAACCTGGGACTCTGGGTTTTGTAAAAAAGCAATAAAAAATGGGGGGGGGGGGATTACTTTTTTACGATACCCGGCAATATGCGGCAAAGCGTGGGGAGTGAACCTGAGACTCAGTGAAATATACACCAGTGGGGAGTGAACCTGAGACTATGGTTTTCGGCGGGCTTCAGCTAGTTTCATATAAAAGCAATTACTTTTTTACGAAACCCGATTAATCCTGGCAATATCCGATAAAGTTATGGGTAGTAGGCAACAGTGGGGAGTGAACCTGAGATTCGTGGAAGTAAACACCAGTGAGGAGTGAACCTGGGACTGGGTTTCGGCGGGTTTTGTAAAAAAAACAAAAACAAATACTTTTTGTTTACAAAATGCGCCAAATCCCAACAAAATGGGGCAAATTTATGGAAAGTAGGCAAATAATGGGGAGTGAACCTGAGACTAAGGGAAGTGTACACCAGTGGGGAGTGAACCTGAGACTCTGGTTTTCAGCGGGTTTCAGCGAGTTTCATATAAAAGCAATTACTTTTTTACGAAACCCGACGAAACCTGGCAATATCCGAGAGAGTTATGGGAAGTAGGCAACAGTGGGGAGTGAACCTGAGATTCATGGAAGTGTACTCCAGTGGGGAGTGAACCCGAGAATCTGGTTTTCGGAGGGTTTCAGCGAGTTTCACATAAAAGCAATTACTTATTTACGAAACCCGGCAATATCCGACAGTTATTGAAAGTAGGCAAACAGTGGGGGGTGAACCTGAGACTCAGGGAAGTGTACACCAGTGGAGAGTGAACCTGAGACTCTGGTTTTCAGCGGGTTTCAGCGAGTTTCATATAAAAGCAATTACTCTTTTACGAAACCCGACGAAACCTGGCAATATCTGAGAAAGTTATGGGAAGTAGACAACAGTGGGGAGTGAACCTGAGATTCATGGAAGTGTACACCAGTAGGGAGTGAACCTGAGACTATGGTTTTCGGTGGGTTTCAGCGAGTTTCACATAAAAGTAATTACTTTTTTACGAAACCCGGCAATATCCGACAAAGTTGTGGGAAGTAGGCAACAGTGGGGAGTGAACCTGAGACTCAGGGAAGTGTACACCAGTGGGGAGTGAACCTGAAACTCAGGGAAGTGTACACCAGTGGGGAGTGAACCTGAGACTATGGTTTTTGGCGGGTTTCAGCGAGTTTCACATAAAAGCAATTACTTTTTTACAAAACCCGGCAATATCCGACAGTTATTGAAAGTAGGCAAACAGTGGGGAGTGAACCTGAGACTCTGGTTTTCAGCGGGTTTCAGCGAGTTTCATATAAAAGCAATTACTCTTTTACGAAACCCGACGAAACCTGGCAATATCTGAGAAAGTTATGGGAAGTAGACAACAGTGGGGAATGAACCTGAGATTCATGGAAGTATACACCATTTGGGAGTGAACCTGAGACTATGGTTTTCGGCGGGTTTCAGCGAGTTTCACATAAAAGCAATTACCTTTTTATGAAACCCGGCAATATCCGACAAAGTTATGGGAAGTAGGCAACAGTGGGGAGTGAACCTGAGATTCATGGAAGTGTACACCAGTGGGGAGTGAACCTGAGACTCTGGTTTTCGGCGGGTTTCAGCGAGTTTCACATAAAAGCAATTACTTTTTTACGAAACCCGACGAAACCTGGCAATATCTGACAAAGTTATTGAAGTAGGCAACAGTGGGGAGTGAACCTGAGATTCATAGAAGTATACACCAGTGGGGAGTGAACCTGAGACTCTGGTTTTCAGCGGGTTTCAGCGAGTTTCATATAAAAGCAATTGCTTTTTTTACGAAACCCGGCAATATCCGACAAAGTTATGGGAAGTGAGGCAACAGTGGGGAGTGAACCTGAGATTCATGGAAGTGTACACCTGTGGGGAGTGAACCTGAGACTCTGGTTTTCGGCGGGTTTCAGCAAGTTTCACATAAAAGGAATTACCTTTTTACGAAACCCGGCAATATCTGACAAAGTTATGGGAAGTAGGCAACATTGGGGGTTAACTTGAGATTCATGGAAGTGTACACCAGTAGGGAGTGAACCTGAGACTCTGGTTTTCGGCGGGTTTCAGCGAGTTTCATATAAAAGCAATTACTTTTTTTCGAAACCCGACAAACCTGGCAATATCCGACAAAGTTATTGAAGTAGGCAACAGTGAGGGGTGATCCTGTGATTCAGGGAAGTGTACACTTGTGGGGAGTGAACCTGGGACTCTGGATTTTGTAAAAAAGCAAGACCAAGGGAGAGGGGGAAATTATTTTTTATCGGAACCCGCCAAAACTCGACAAAGTTATGGGAAGCAGGCAGCAGTGGGGAGTGAATCTGGGATTCGGACACCGATGAGGATTGAACCTGGGACTGCGAGAGGTTCATACCAGTGGACAGGGAGCTCAGAATGTACTTTTATTTCAAAACCTACCGATATTGTCAAAAGTTATGGGAAGTGGGCACCATTGGGCAATGAACCGGGACTCAGGGAAGTGCACACCGGTTGGGAGTGAACCTGGGACTGTGAGAAGAGGTTAACAGTGGAAATGAACCTGGGACTATGGAAGATGGATACCAGTGGGAAATGAAGCCGGACTATGGGAGGTGGGTACCAGACGAGAATGAAGCAATTACATTTTTACGAAACCCGCCAAAAGCTGTCGAAAAACCATAGACTTAGGTTTACTCCCCAATAGTGTACACTTATCTGAGTCTCGGGTTCACTCCCCCACTGTTGCCTACTTTCTTTCCATAACTTTGTCGGATATTGTCGGGTTTCGTAAAAAAAAGTAATTGCTTTTTTTTTTACGAAACCCAGTCCCAGGTTCACTCCCCACTGTTGCCTACTTCCTGGCGTGTTTCGTAAAAAAAAGAAACACCCCTAAAATACCACGTGTATTCAGTAAATAGATGTCAATTGTAGTCTAATATTCAGTATCTATTTAAATTATTATTATTATTATTATTATTATTATTATTATTATTATTATTATTATTATTATTATTATTATTATTATTATTATTATTATTATTATTATTATTTTTATTATTATTATTATTTTTATCATTATCATTATTATTATTATTATTATTATTATTATTATTATTATTATTATTATTATTATTATTATTATTATTATTATCATTATCATTATTATTATTATTATTATTATTATTATTATTATTATTATTATTATTATTATTATTATATTATTATTATTATTATTATTATTATTATCACGTAAATTTTAATATTATTAATTCACGGAAGTACATCGCTCAATTAAGAATGGCAGAAAGTCTGGCCACATATTTATAATGAATCGGGTTTGTCTTAGATGACCAAACAAACAAACAAACAAACAAACAACAACAACAACAACAACAACAACAACAACAACAACAAATGAGACAAACAGAAAAAAATAAGATTTTAAAAAGTAATAAACAAGAGAAGAGCACATCAATGAAAAACAACAACGAGATTATAACACATAAAAGATATTCGTAATAAATCGATAACTGATTAAATTACTCCAACTACTTGATTAAAAAAAAAATAATCATAATAATAATGATGATGATGACGATTACAACAATAATATTAATAATAATAATAATAATAATAATAATAATAATAATAATAATAATAATAATAATAATAATAATAATAATAATAATAATAATAATAATAATGATGATGATGATAATAATAATAATAATAATAATAATAATAATAATAATAATAATAATAATAATAATAATGATAATAATAATAATAATAATAGTAATAATAATAATAATGATAATAATAAAAGAACAATAGTATAATATCAACATTAATGCATATTACAAGCAAATAATATTATTAAAACAAAAGATTAAAAAATATCAATAGACAGAAGGAATTTTTAAAATATTGGGGGAAAAAAAAAAAAGTTGTCCCAGCCGGGATTTAAACTCTCGAACCTTAAGCTCAGAGTCAAACAGCTTATATCCACCAAGCCATGGTGTCACTTAACATTTAGTGACATTTAATCATGTCTATTTAGACATAAAGTTTAAAGCTATTCAGAGAACAGCTGGTAGAATAAAGAGGGATTACAGGTTATGCAAAGACAATGGCATACAAACAAAAATGAGAGAAGAATTTGAAAATGCACTCATGATACAAAGCCAAAGTGAACCTGATAACGAAAAATGTGAAAAACAATTTGATATATTCCAAAAGTGTGTCAAAGCAACTACAGAAAAGCATTTACCAATAGCTCAAACAAACAGCAAAAAGGAATGGATGACAAATGAAATTCTAAACCTATTTGAAGAAAGACGAAAATGCAACAGAGGGTCTGCAGAATACCAAACATTGAACAACCACATTAAATCCAAATGCATCGAGGCACACGAGAACTATCTAGACTGGAAATGCTGCGAAATCGAAAGAGAATACAAACCCAACCCCCAACAAGCTCACCAAAGAATAAAAGAACTATCAGGGAAAAGGAAAAGCAAAGCAGCAGGAAGTTGTATCCAAAACAAACAAGGGAACTGCTATTTGAAGAACAACATATAGAAAGCCGATGGGTAGAATACATAGGCGAACTGTACAATGATCCAAATAGAAATGAACCACCACTGAAATTCAAAGAACTATTAAGCGGACCAAACATCACCAAAAGTGAAATTGAACATGCCATGGAACGAATGAAGGATGGTAAAGCAACAGGCCCTGATGAAATATCTGTAGAGGTATTAAAAAGCCTAGGAGATCTAGCAATTGATGAACTTCACATATTATTCAACAATATATACAATACTGGGAAAATTCCAGAAGATCTCTGTAACTCTATTTTCATAGCAATACCAAAGAAAGCAGGTGCAGTCAGATGCGAAAATTTTAGAACTATAAGTTTAATAAGTCACATCAACAAAATACTGTTGCGTATAATTAGCAACAGGCTAAGGAATAAGATTAACCCCGAAATCGCAGAAGAACAATATGGATTCCAACCTGACAGAGGGACAAGGAACGCAATATACCTCCTCCGTGTTTTAAGTGAAAGAGCTATACAGGTTCAGACCCCACTATACCTCTGTTTTGTCGACTACAAAAAAGCTTTTGATAGAGTACGCCACGAAGAAATACTAAAACAACTGCACTCCATTGGCGCTGATGAGAAAGACCTCAGACTCATGCAAACATTATACTACACCCAGCAGGCATCTATCAAAATCTGAAACTCTACAGGAAATTCCATTCCTATTAAGAAAGGAGTCCGTCAAGGGTGTGTTGCCTCACCAGATCTGTTTAATCTATACCAAGAAACAATCATGAGGGGCATAAATAATATGGAGGGAATAAAAGTAGGAGGTCACAACATAAATAATATAAGATACGCAGACGATACGGTACTCATTGCAACATCAGAAATCCAACTTCAAAAGATTGTTGACAAAGTGGTAGTAGATAGTGAAGCCAAGGGAATGGAAGTGAATATCACCAAAACAGAATGCATGGTAATACAGAAAAACCCCGAAAACAACAACACCTGCAATATAACGATTCACGGCGAGCAACTTACCAACGTAGAAAGTTTTAAATACCTAGGTTCAATAGTGACAACAGATGGAAGATGTAACCGAGACATACGAGCAAGAATAACTCAAGCTAAACAGGCCTTCATGGACCTGGGAAACATTTTGAAAAACAAACAGATGTCGTTCGGGATTAGATTCCGAGTCTTGAAGTGCTACGTGTGGCCAATCTTGTTCTACGGATGCGAAAGCTGGACTACAAATGCAGAAACACAAAAGAACATTGAAGTTTTTGAAATGTGGTGCTTGAGAAGGATGCAGAGAATATCGTATACCGCACACAAAACGAACGAAGAAGTGCTAAAACAAACATACCAACAAAGGAAACTAATGCCCTTAATAGTGGATCGACAACTATCCTTTTTCGGACACATAGTAAGGAAAGATAAGAATGAATACCTGGCAAGTTGTGGAAAAATACCTGGTAAACGCGCCCGGGGAGACAAAGAAAAACACTCATAGACCAACTGAAGGGCTTCACCAACCTAACAATCCAAGAGCTGTTTGAAAAAGCAAGAGACAGGGAGGAATGGAGAGAGATAATTCATGCAGTATCCGAAGCCTGGACCAGGCATGGAACCTAGAAGAAGAAGAAGAATTTAGACATTTAAAAATGTATTTGAATGCCACTCTTACTTTGATATTTTAAACTAGATATGTTAATTGCACAATAGCAGAAATTTAAAAATTACGATCAAAATATTTTTACAACTTTGAATCGGGCTGTCAGTTACTGCACGTGTTCAATCTGGAAGGAGGTCAGCAGTTTATTTACATTAAACCGAGATTGTCGCACTTTTCACTCTCTCTATAGAAAAGAGTTCCTTGTGGATACTGAATAGTGGAAAAGCACTATTCAGTATCTGATACTGAATAACCACTTCCTTTATAATTTGTCTCTGTGTGTGTATGTGTGTGTGTGTGTGTGTGTGTGTTTGTGCGTGTGTATTTGTGTCAGTTAGAGAAAGAAAGCGAAGATTGTCAACAATTATACTTTGGTGTGTTTTTTGATTTCTTAAGTACTTAAGTGGAGTGATTTTTTCTTTGTGATGCTTTAAGATCTGAATATACCTTTTATTTGTGCAATCATTAATCGTATTCCACTGATTTCCATTATTTGAGATATACTTTGAAGTTTTGTTTTGTTAAACAATGAATTGCATTGAATCAAGTTGACTCTTTACTTCACCGACCGTTTGGGAGATAGACACTAGATGACAAATTAGAAATAAAAAGACTAGTTCCTCACCAACCAACTGATTTTGAATTAACACAGGTGTGGAAATCTCGAAAACACTCTTTTTCAGTGACATGGTATGACAGGCATGAATGGCTCACAGTTAGTTTAGAAAAAAAAAAACACGTTTCTTTTGTTTTTATTGTCTACATTTTACAGATACAACAAACACTGACAAATCATGGACATCGATAGGCTATAGTGACCTTAACCACTTCCATCGTATTTCTTGACCTCCTGAACGTTGTTTTAGCACCCTTAAAAGAGTGAAAAATTTCTTGCGCAATTCAATAAAACAGGAGCGGTTAAAGTCGTTAATGATTCTGTCAATTCACAAAGCTGAAATAGATGCCAAATGCCATTCCAGATTTCAATAAACAAATTATAAAAAGACTTGCAGAGATGAAACATCGCCGTGCAGATTTTCTTTACAAGTACTAAAAGTAAGTAATTTCTGTCATAGGTTTTTTTTTTCTCTTTTGATTTACATTTATTTATCACATATTGATTGCAATATCTACCAAATCCAATCCTTTAAATGGTTGACAAAGAATAATTACAAAGACCTTTTCACACGGGACTTGTATCTCAGTGTTGTGGCTTGTTGTTTTCATGAATTATTTGTTTTTGTGAGTTTTGTACACTCGTAGAAATCATCGACCCTCTCCCCACCCTTCCAAAAAAGAGAGTTTTTAACATGTGCTCTCTCCTCTTAATCTTGTTCACTGTTTAAGAATTTTTTTTTCTTCTTCCAATCATGGCACCACCATATGCCGTCAATACGCCACGCCGCTGATATATATATATATATATATATATATATATATATATATATATATATATATATATATATATATATATATATATATATATATATATATATCATAGAATTAAACGAATGAGAATACGTACGAAGCCTAAAAAATGTCCACCAATGAAAGCATTCAGCGCCATTAGATATTGGGCTGGGAATGTAAGTATTACCATTCATTCGGTATCTATGTCAACATAACGACACAAGAAAAACAACAAACAATATCAAAATCCACAATAAAATGGTTCAGAACTGTTGCGTATATTTATGCCACAATGAAGCTGTCAAAAAATGAAGTTGGAGAATGTGTGTAATCATGTATTATAATAACCTATAATGTGTTTTCTAACCACCACATCATCACTGTCACTCTTACTACAACCACCATTACCACTTCATCACTACCAAAATTACTACAACCACCGCCACTGCATCGTTATCACTACCATTACACCACCACCACATCATCATCACCACTACAACGACCACCACTCCATCATCATCACTACCACTACTACTACACTATCACTACCACCACTATTACAACCACCACCACCACATCATCATCACGACCACTACAACTGCAACACCCACCACCAAATCATCACCACTACCTCTACTACTACAACCACCACCACAATATCATCACTAACACTACTACTACAACCACCAGCACCACATCATTATCATTACCACTACTACTACACCACCACCAGCACATCATCATCACTACCACTACTACTACAACCACCACAACCACATCGTCATCACTACCACTACTACTGCAACCACCACCACTATATCATCATCAATACCACTACTACTACAACCACCACCACCACTACTACTACAACCACCACCACATCATCATCAGTACCTCAACGACTACAACCACCACCACAATATCATCACTACCACTACTACCACAACCACCAGCACCACATCATTATCACTACCACTACTACACCAACACCAGCACATCATCATCACTACCACTACTACTACAACCACCACCACCACCATATCATTACCATTATCACTACTACTACAACCACCACAACCACATCGTCATCACTACCACTACTACTGCAACCACCACCACTATATCATCACCATTACAACTACTACTACAACCACCACCACCACATCATCATCACTACCACCTCTACTACAACCACCACCACATCACCATCACTATCACTACTACTACAACTACAACCACCACCACATCATCATCACTATCACTACTACTACAACTACAACCACCACCACATTATCATCACTACCACTACTACTGCAACCACCACCACCATATCATCATCATTGATTTTTTTTTTTTTAATTGATCTTTATATAGTGCAATGTCTACTAAATGTGCTCAAAACGCTTTACAAGGGGTCTCTGGTCAACATTTAACATGTAGGACGGGGCATGACGCCTGTTAGGCGATATTACAATTTTTCGGACAAAGACAACTCTGTTAACGGCCAGGTACTCATTTTACATCTGAGTACGGTGAGAGAATGTGAGTAAAGAGCCTTTTCCAAGGACTCAACTATGCGCCGAGCGCGAGGCTCGAACCCAGGACCTTCCGATCCGAAAGCGAGTGTCATACTACTAGACCACATAGCCGCATCATTACCACTACCACTACTTCAACCACCACCACCATAACATTACCATTATCACTACAACAACCACCACCACATCATCATCACTACCACTACTACTACAACTACAATCATCACCAACACCACATCATCCTCACTACCACCAGTACTACAATCACTACCATTAGGTTTTGGAGCTTTACTTCATTTGAAATAAGGAAACTTCGGAATTGTATTTGGCATTGTGTTTATATATCATAATATAATTCTAATCAGTTATCTATTTAGAAATAGATACTATACAATATGTATGCCAAATACCACCCCAATTTCCCTTTCTTGTGTGCGGGAATGCCTCTTTCGGCATTGAAATTCCTACGAGTGGTGTCTGAAATTCCTGTGAGCCAAATTAAAGTTGGCGTCTCTTTGCTATGATGATGCAGTGAGTTTGAGAGAGTCATCACTACACACATAAACAACAGAAACAATTTAAAAACATGACTATGACACACAACCACTCACACACGAGGCTATACTATTTATCCTTTTCTCTATATAGAACAGGACAAGAAAAACAAGAGCTTGACTCTCTCTTCACTTCGCATTGATGTTTGTCGTCTGACGAGTTCAACTCTCGGTCGACCTGTCAATATTCCTTTTTGCCTAGGACTTAATCAATAATAGAATGTTGTGTGGTTTTGACCATGAAGAAAACCTTAAGAAGTCACATTTATATCATTTTAGAGACATTGTTTTGAATAATTTTGAGTTAAACGAGCGAGCAGGAAGTTATTTTCTTAGATTTCATGAACGGCCGATCAGCGCTTGTTTACTATAGTAACGCGATTCCCAGCCCATGTCTCAATGGCGTATATTTTTCTCATCGAGGCCGCTGGTTGGTTAGCCAATAAGAGCACCGTACGGTTTCCATTGGGTAAATTCCTTGATATATATATATATATATATATATATATATATATATATATATATATATATATATATATATATATATATATATATATCGGGTTATCCTCTTTCTAATAGTTGAAATAATCGTTGTTGATGTTATTCCTAAAGTTTGGAGTACTTGATGATTTGTTTTCTTTTCCTTCCAGGATACCCTTGCAATTCTTCTATAGGTCCACATCTCAAATGCTCTGAGTTTCTTTTCTAGTTTCTTTGTCAGAGACCATGTTTCACATCCATAAAGTAGTGTTGACCAAATGTAGCATTTTGCCAGACGTGTTTTTGTGGTAAGTGATAGGTCGTGGGATGTGATTAGGGAATGCATTTTTGAAAATTTACTCTTGGCCAATGCAATTCGTCTGATGATTTCTGCATCGCATTTTCCATCTTCTGTCAATAATGCTCCTAGATATTGGAATGACTTTACTTGCTCTATGATCTTTCCATCTATTTCAATTGATATTTTCCCATTGTTTTTTCTCTTGCTAAATAGCATTGTCTTTGTTTTTTTTTCACATTCACGAGCAGGCCAAACTTTTCACTTTCAGTTTTGACTATATCTACAATGGCTTGTAGATCTTGTTCAGTTTCTGCTATAAGCACTGTATCATCAGCATAGCGGAGATTATTAATATTCACTCCCCCGACATTAAGACCAGGCAGGTGTTCCACGTTCCTGAATATTATGTCTGTGTATAGGTTGAATAATGCTGGGGATAATACACATCCTTGACGTACTCCTCTTTGAATGGTTAGGGGCTCAGAAATATCGTTGTTGATTCTGATTTTGTTACCTGTTGCCAGTACAGGTTTGATATTACAGCAATGTCGTTATCATCTATGTCGGTGGTTCTGAGACTTTCTATTAACTCCTTGTCTTTCATTTTTCCTTTAGGCAGCGCCGTGGCGTATTGACGGCATATGGTGGTGCCATGATTAGAAGAAGAAACAAACTTCTAAAACAGTGAATACGATTAAGAGAAGAGAGCACATGTTAAAAACTCTTTTTTGGAAAGGTGGAGGGGGGGGGGGGGGGGGGGGGAGGTCGATGGTTTCTACAAGTGGACAAAACTCACAAAAACACACAATTCATGAAAACAACAAGCCACAACACTGAGATACCTGTCCCGTATGAAAAGGTCTTTGTAATTGAGGACAATCATGTAACACAGATTATTAAAGAAGCTTGTTCCACATTTTGTAGAACAATGTTGTATCACCACGACAAACTATTTACAGACAGACACATATTTAACAACACATGCTCAGTTTGTCAAAAGCATACTAAGACAATACTCTTTAAACACCTGTAAAGACTTGACCAGAAAACGACATCACCAACATCTTGTTATCTAAAGGTTGGTCCCAGAGTTAGACATTGGTGCTGTTTTGTTCCAAGTTGACATTTTTTTTTAAATTGATCATTTTTCTTCTGCTTTTGTTCTTTTAACCTAATCCAGGATTACAATATCTTCAACCAGTCAACGCCTATCAACATAAAAATTTGCATGTTATTAGTGAAGTAAACTATGTTTTAGTCGACAAAAAAATATTTAAAATATTTATTTACCGTAAATTTTTTTCCTGGAGAGGGTTAAAATTATTTGTGTTGTTTTTTTGTTTGTTTTTATCATGCTTGGTGACTGAATTTAAATATGTCACATATATAGCCTACTTTTTTGCAATCGGAATCATCTCGATCTGATGTGTCTTTTGTTTTTAATACGATTTCATTGTAACCTCCACTACACTAATATTAATACGGAAAAAAGTATAATCCTACTTAATATCCAAAGAGAACACTCCTAGTCCTCCTAATACTGATAAAATTAGACTACAGCCACGTCACACACACACACACACACACACACACACACACACACACACAGCGGCTCGCCTGTGCTCAAGGATTCTATATAAAAGTTTTTCTCTCAATAACTTTAGTAGTAGTAGTAGTAGTAGTAGTAGTAGTAGTAGTAGTAGTAGTAGTAGTAGTAGTAGTAGTAGTGGTAGTAGTAGTAGTGGTAGTAGTAGTAGTAGTAGTAGTAGTAGTAGTAGTAGTAGTAGTAGTAGTAGTAGCAGCAGCAGCAGCAGTAAAATGTGGAATTTCCCCCTCTAAAATAGATTTTAATGTCGGGAAACGATAATTCTAACTGTAATGCCAAACCACTGAACTATCGAGTCCAACTCTCCTCATGTGAATTACGTGTGTGTGAAAAAAAGAAGGGGGGAGGGGGGGGGGGGGGGGGGGGGGGCAGTTTCGTCGCGCTGATGGATTGAATGCGAGAGTCATCACTACACACATAGACAACAGAAACAATTTAAAAACATGACTATGACACACAACCACTCACACACGAGGCTATACTATTCATCCTTTTCTTTATATAGAACAGGACAAGACAAACAATAGCTTGACTCTCTCTACCCTTCGCATTGATGTTTGTCGTCTGACGAGTTCAATTCTCGGTCGATCTGTCAATATTCCTTTTTGCCTAGAACGTAATCATTAATAGAATGTTGTGTGGTTTTGACCGTGAAGAAAAACTTAAGAAGTCACATTTATATTATTTTAGAGACATCGTTTTGAATTGAATAATTTTGAGTTAAACGAGCGAGCAGGGAGTTATTTTCTTAGATTTCATGATCAGCGCTTGTTTACGTAATTCCCACAATAAGAGCACCGTATGGTTTCCATTGGGTAAATTCCTTGCTATACCCCATAGAATTAAACGAATGAGAATACGTACGAAGCCTAAAAAGTGTCCACCAATGAAAGCATTCAGCGCCATTTTGTTGTTGGCTGAGAATGTAGTAATTACCATTCATTCGGTATCTATGTCAACATAACGACACAAGAAAAACAACAAACAATATCAAAATCCACAATAAAATGTTTCAGAACTGTTGCGTATATTTATGGCACAACGAAGCTGTCAAAAAATGAAGTTAGCGAGCGTTCACATATTACGTCATCAGCTAGGGGGGGGGGGGGGGGGGGGGGAGGGGGGTCTACCAAATGTTGACATGTGTTGACATGGGGGAGGGGGGGGGGGGTCAGACCCAAGATGATATCATCAAAACATAGGCAAATTAAGCCTATTTCAAAGTTTGTTCCTTTCAAAACAGCTAAAGATAAATTGCTATGATGAGTATTGCCCATCTCTCAAGAAACAAGATGGGAAAGGGGTATCACTTCTCAAAAGGCGAACTTGCCCTAAATGTTCATTGTATCACTCCTCGATCACAGCAATGAAAGACCATTCACGAAAATGCGGCATACAAGAAGAACAGCAAATGGGAGAAAGTGATGACGATGAAGATGAAATTTATGATACTATTTATAGTACATTGCCAGAGGTCCAAGGCAGAAACATTTTTGAATCAATTAATTTTATGTTTGGAAATTGAAACAGAAATTCATTCCACTAAAAGACTAATATGCTATAAAATAATTTGCCTCCTATACTATTTTAAATTACACTTTCTGAAATTTTTTTAATAGCACCTGCACCAAGTAGCCTAATTTAAATAATGTTTGTTAGATTTTATCTTTGCAAATTTAAATTTTATGTCCCCATTGTATCGTAAAACATAAATTATCAACAGTTTCTGAAATTAATAAAATGTCTGAATGTGTTTTATCAAACGTTGATAATCAATGTTTATGGTTTGAAAAATGAATAATAAATATTGTGAAATTAAAGTTATCTTTTAGTTTTTATTAAATTAGATGACGTCATCATCTGTTGGGGGAGGGGGGGGGGGGGGGTCAGGTCAATGATGACAAGTGATGACTTGGGGGAGGGGGGGGGGGGGTCTAAAAAGGGCAAATTTTTGATGACGTAATATGTGAACGCTCCCTTAGAGAATGTGTGTAATCATGTATTATAATAACCTGTAATGTGTTTTCCAACCACCACATCATCTACTACTACAACCACCACCACAATATCATCACTAACACTACTACTACAACCACCAGCACCACATCATTATCACTACCACTACTACTACACCACCACCAGCACATCGTCATCACTACCACTACTACTGCAACCACCACCACCATATCATCATCATTACCACTACTACCACAACCACCACCACCACTACTACTACAACCACCACAACCACATCGTCATCACGACCACTACTACTACAACAACCACCATATCATTACCATTACCACTACTACTACAACCACCACTACCACCATATCATTACCATTACCACTACTACTGCAACCACCACTACCACCATATCATCACCATTACAACTACTACTACAACCACCACAACCACATCATCATCACTACCACTACTACTACAACCACCACCACATCATCGTCACTATCACTACTACTACAACTACAACCACCACCACATTATCATCACTACCACTACTACTACTGCAACCACCACCACCATATCATCATCATTGAAATATTTTTTTTTAAAATTGAGCTTTATATAGTGCAATATCTACTAAATGTGCTCAAAGCGCTTTACAAGGGGTCCATGGTCAACATTTAACATGTAGGACGGGACATGACGCCTGTTAGGCGATATTACAATTTTTCGGACAAAGACAACTCTGTTAACGGCCAGGTACTCATTTTACACCTGAGTACGGTGAGAGAATGTGAGTAAAGAGCCTTTTCCAAGGACTCAACTATGCGCCGAGCGCGAGGCTCGAACCCAGGACCTTCCGATCCGGAAGCGAGTGTCATACTACTAGACCACATAGCCGCTTCATTACCACTACTACTACAAACACCACCACCACATCATCATCACGACCACTGCTACTACAACCACACCACCACCATAACATTACCATTACCACTACTACTACAACCACCACCACATCATCATCACTACCACTACTACTACAACTACAATCATCACCACCACCACATCATCATCACTATTACTACTACTACTACAACTACAACCACCACCAACACCACATCACCTCACTAACACTCAGTACTACAATCACTACCATTAGGTTTTGGAGCTTTACTTCATTTGAAATAAGGAAACTTCGGAATTGTATTTGGCATTGTGTTTATATATCATAATATAATTCTAATCAGTTATCTATTTAGAACTAGATACTATACAATATGTATGCCAAATACCACCTCAATTCCCCTTTCTTGTGTGCGGGAATTCCTCTTTCGGCATTGAAATTGAGTGTGAGAGAGTCATCACTACAAACATAAACAACAGAAACAATTTAAAAACAAGACTATGACACGCAACCACTCACACACGAGGCTATACTATTTATCCTTTTCTCTATATAGAATAGGACAAGACAAACAATAGCTTGACTCTCGCTACACTTCGCATTGATGTTTGTCGTCTCACGAGTTCAACTCTCGGTCGACCTGTCAATATTCCTTTTTGCCTCGGACGTAATCATTAATAGAATGTTGTGTGGTTTTGACCGTGAAGAAAACCTTAAGAAGTCACATTTATATCATTTTAGAGAGATCGTTTTGAATAATTTTGAGTTAAACGAGCGAGCAGCAACTTGTTTTCATGAACGGCCGATCAGCGCTTGTTTACTATAGTAACGCGATTCCCAGCCAACATCAAAATGGCGGATATTTTTCTCATCGAGGCCGCTGGTTGGTTAGCCAATAAGAGCACCGTATGGTTTCCATTGGGTAAATTCCTTGCTATACCCTTAATTAAGACAATTTTTATACCAAAAAACCCCGAAGTATTATATATACGCAGTAGAGAGCGCAGGTGCACTTTGTGCCCTCTTGACGAACGAGCGTCTGTTGTTCTATTGCAGTCTGTCATCTTGTTTTGAATTAAACTTCGTTGGGCGAGATCGCACGGCAACAAGAAACATGGCGGACACGCTACTTATTCGAGCTTTGAAAGGGCAGCCAAAAGTGGTTACACTGTGCAACAAAAACCTTGATAAAATACCCAAAGCGATTGGTAAACTTGATTGTATTTGCCAACTGCAGTTGAAAAATAACAAAGTCAAAAAGCTCCCTAAAGAGTTATGCCATTGCTACAAGGTGAATCTGAATGTCGTAGGCTTTGTCTACTAAGGCTTAGTCTAAGCCTTGCCTTAGAGATAGATTTGATTTTTAGACTAAGATATCTTATCTAATCTATAGATATCTAGACTATCTTAGCTAGAGTTGTATTTGTATCTTTGGTTTATTTTTACTTATTTTGAATTTTAAATAGAACCAATGCAGTTTAAGGGAGGCTTCCGAAAGCTCCTAGTCCAGTATTCTTTATTTTTTAAAGTTTCCCCCTCCCAAGCCCCCTACTAGAACTACATTATATAAAAAAGAATACTGGAGTATGGAGTATTCACGATGATAGCACAACTTTTTGATAGAATCTGTCCGTCAACAATGCGCTAGCTTGATACTCATGAGAATTCCCTTTCCACTCTGTTTGAACATTTACTTTTGTATGGACATCACATCCGTTACCCATCAGCTACTGGAGGCTAGCCGACCATTAGGAGAAATAGAGTTCAAGTTTATGATGTGGATAATTAACTTTAGTTCGTGTACAAGAATATGACTACACATATAACACAGAGTCCATTGATGATTATAAATAATATTTGTTTCACAACACTAAATTTAGGCTGCACAGCCTCCATCATATTTCATTCTCTCTTCCTCAACATACTTCCGCTACCTACATCGACACAAAGTGACTGAGGCACTGTTAGGTAACTCCTCATTTTCCATAACATTACTCACCACCTTCAACAAATGAGATAAATTGTTATGAAGTAATACATATATGTTGAATACAAATTTGACGAATTGCCTACAAAAATTTGTTAGCTCTAACTCTTAATAATAAATCAAATCCATTAAAAAAAATAATAACACTAAAGTTCCGGACAGTTACAATGGTTACGATTATGAGTAAATGTTCTTTATGAGACTCAGAAGGAGAAATTCAACATAATTTTAAAACAAACAATGAAAAAATAAAAAATAAAAGAAAATCCCAGTGAACTTAGACGATAATATTTTGCCTCAATCTTTAATTATCTACAAGCTAAAATTGAATATATAGACATTATATATATATATATATATATATATATATATATATATATATATATATATATATATATATATATATATATATATATATATATATATATATATATATATATTGAAACGAAAGGTTTTAATGTTTAAAGTTATACCCACTTTCAACAATTAAAATATAATGGCTATTTAAATTGACATCTTTGTATTCAAGTCTATTCATTAGGACATATTAGCCATCGTGAATAAACATGACAAGCACCTCCATCGGTACTTAAACACACGATCATCTGAACCTATTATCAGGGACTTATCACTAAGCCATCAGCTCTACCTGTTTCGCCTCTTACAACTTTTACAAACGGACCGTTGTCCAGGGAACAAGTGGGTATATGATTAAATTTGGTCTTTTAACATTTCAAAGAGCCCAGAATAGACATTGTATATGAAAAATATTGTTATCATCATAAAGAATGCATGCATATTGTGAGCAATATAAAACATATGTGTATTGTATGTACCTTATAACTTTCAAGTCTAAATAAGCTGGGTTGCCATCTTGGTGTAAAATTCGTAAAATATTCTGGCACGTTGACTGATAAACACATGATAAAAATACTTGCAACAGTAAAATGATTAATAAAATATATTAACATTTCAAAATTAAATGTGATAATGTATAAGGTAATATGCTTAAAATACAGTCAACCTTATGTAAACAATCTTAGACCTTATTCATTTTATCTATAAACGAGCTTGAGGTTTAATAATGCGACCAGTTCTCGAAAAAACAACAGACGCAGTTTTCTGCGGCGACCTTTCATCGCCACATCTAGTGGTAAAAGATGTTTGTGAATGCTTCAATCTGTTATCACTGTCCTCCTGCTTTGAGTTTTCATCAACTTTATCATCACATGAAGAAATATATTCTTCAACAGGATGCTGTTCATTTTCCAATTCGAGAGTATGGACCTTCTGCCCTGGTCGTACAAAAATGTCATTAGCAGTTTTGATCTCAATAGTTCTGACACAACCATCTTGTCCAGGTAAAAGATGAACAACTCGAGCTAAAGGCCATTGCAGCATTGGACTGTTATCTTCTCTGAGTAAAACTAGAGAACCTATCTTAACCAGAGAACCCTTAGGTGAAGACCTGACAAGAGGCAGGTTTCGAATGTACTCCTTGTGCCAGATTTCCCAGAAATTTTTAACTGCCTTTTAATCTTTAAAGAAGCTTCTCTTGCTATAGCTCCTTTAACAATTGACTCTTTTGCTTCCACCGCTGGCTTATGGCTATCATGACGCCCAAGCAAAAAATGAGCAGGTGACGATGCCTCATTGCACTCAGGGTCATCAGAGACATAAGTCAGAGGTCTGCCATTTATCCAAGACTCTATTTCGAACAAAATAGTTTCCAACTCTACTCTACTCAAACTCCGGTTTCCAATTGTCTTTTTTAAAGATTGTTTCCTGAATGCACT
>NC_088366.1:38610841-38645841 GCF_034508935.2 Berghia stephanieae
CGCTGAAAATCTGTTTAAAAAAAAACAAAAAACGAAGGCCATTCTGCAAAATCGCCGTTGAATTTCGAAATTTCTGTTTTTGGAAGTTATGGAGTGGCACCCACCTTGACAGAGCCCCAACGATGATGATGAATTTGACAGGGAGCTGGCTGGGCCATGAATCGGCGTTGTCAATTCATCCAGTTTTCGCCAGGCCAAAGCAATAATGTGTTTGATTGGCTGACGTATTCTTCAGCTTCATCCACGTCAGCCATCAATTCACTCGAAGCTAACGTCATTTCATACTGTTCTTGTACTATTTGCAACGAGTCACATCTTTTTAATACTTCATTCAAACATTGTTCTACGTCTTCTTTATCTTTACCAATTGTAGTTCCTAATCCTCATCAAGGAAATGTATGAAGGAACAAGTTGCAGGGTTGTACATGAAGATCAGCTTGCTGACAGCTTCGAAATTAAGACTGGTGTCAAACAGGGATGCTTGCTCTCACCATTCCTGTTCATCCTTGCCATTGATTGGCTAATGGAGGAAACCTCCAAGCAAAAAACATAATTCTAACCAACCTCTCGGAATCCATTGGTTTGAGCATTCACCCTTCAAAGTCAAAGGTCTTAAGGATAGGTACGCGTCAAAGGGAGCAAATCAAAGTAAAAGATCAGAAATTTGAAGATATTTTCTGCTATCTCGGGAGTATAATTGATAGAGATGGAGGCACAGAAGCAGAGGTGACAGCATGTAATGGAAAGGCACAGGCTGCATTCACATCTTTGAACAGAGTTAGGAGAGCTAAACATAACTCCCTTCGACTAAAGCTGAGACAATTCAACTCAAAAATGAAGTCAGTCCTGCTGCATGGATGTGAAACTTGGAATGCATTGCAGGCATATATAAGGAGGACACAGATTTTTGTAAGCAGATGCATGAGTAAGCTTTTATATTTTTTTAATGACCGACTCTATTTCTCCGAACGCTCAGGAAAATAAACTTGAACTCTGTTATGGAAAATGAGGAGTTACCCTAACAGAGCCTTAGTCACATTGTACATCATTGTGAGATGTGAATTTCATCTCCTCAAATGAAGGGGCTGCCAAGGAGTTTGAGGGAACCGTGTTTGAGTGTACTTGTCTGCACACTTCATCATATGGCTGACGATTATTTGTTTCAAAATTTTACTTGCTATGCATGTGACTGATAATTTGCCGTCATTTGTCATTGACCTTTTAAAAAACATGAAATATTTCCAGTTTCCACTGATCTCTGGAATATTGCAGTCAGACATGGAGATGTGCTCTCTGCTAGCACCTGTCTGGGCCACATGCTTTTGCTGGATCGAGGCCTTTGAGAAGCGTTGTAATGCTTCTGTTATTATACTAATATCTTTAATGACGGGTTAGTGTTAAAGAACATATCTGTTTTGTTTTTTGGTCCCACACGTGAGTTACTACTATTTCTTTTAAAGATAAGGGTTCATCATCATCATCAATGCCTTTTTCACCCTAGGTCAGGATATAGGCCACTGACAAACAATTTCTATCCTTCTCTATCCTGAGATAACTTTTTAATCTCCTTCCATGTCTTTCCATTCTCTGGATATCAGCTTCTTTAATTCTTCTCCGTGTTCCTCGTGGCCTTCCCCTTGATCTTCTGCACTGAGCGCTCCAGTCCAATACTTTCTTTGTTATAGTGGAGTCATTCTTTCTAAGCGTGTGTCCAATCCACCTCCATGGTCTTCTTCCTATTTCCTCTCCCACTAGTTTCTGCTGTGTTCTTTTCCATACTTCTTCATTTTTAATCCTATCCATCCATTTTATTCTGAGTAGCTTACTCATGCACCTGTTTACGAAAATGTACCCTCCTTATACATGCATGTGATGCATTCCAAGTTTCACATCCATACAGTAGGGCAGATTTCACGTTTGAGTTGAAAAGCCTTAGCTTTAGTCGAAGGGAGATATCTTTAGTTCTCCAAACTCTGTTCAAGGATGTGAATCAGCCTGTGCCTTTCGTATCCGTGCTTTCACCTCTGCTTCCGTGCCTCCATCCTTGTCAATTATACTCCCGAGATAGCAGAAAGTGTCTATATCTTCAAGTTCCTGATCTCTTACTTTCATCTGCTCCCTTTGATGCGTACCTATCCTTAAGACTTTTATCTTTGCAGGGTGAATTCTTAGACCAATTGCTTCCGAGAGGTTGTTTATAATTGTGGTTTTTGCTTGCATCGGTTCCTGGGTGTGGGACAGAAGAGCCACATCATCTGCAAAATCCACATCATCCAACTGTGTCCAGGGGGTCCACTGTATCCCATTTCTTCGCCCTTTGGAGGTTTCTTGCGTTAGCCATTCAATTGCAAGGATGAACAGCAATGGTGAGAGCAAGCTTCCCTGCTTGACACCAGTCTTAATTTCGAAGCTGTCAGTAAGCTGATCTTCACGTAGAACCCTGCAACTTGATCCTTCATACCTTTGCTTAATGGGGTTTATTATCTTTTCAAGGAGTCCATAATGTGCCAGAATTTTCTCTAATGTAGCTCTATCAATACTGTCGAAAGCCTTCTCGTAATCCAGAAAGTTGACAAAAAGAGGAGAGTTCCATTCTATAGACTGTTCCACTATAACTCGCAGAGAGGTAATCTGGTCGGTTGTTGAACGGTTTTTCCGAAAACCTGCCTGTTCGTCCCTCAGTTTAGCATCTGTTGCATTCTTAATTCTCTCTAGAATAATACGGTTGAAAACCTTTCCTGGGATAGAGAGAAGAGTGATTTCTCGATAATTATTACAGTTACTGAGGTCCCCTTTCTTTGGAAGCTTGATAAGATGTTCTTCCTTCCAATCCTTTGGGAATATCCTGTCATTCCAGATTCTCTCAAACAGTGGGTGAAGGGCCTCAGCATTTCTTTCAGCATCAACTTTTAGAGCCTCCGGTGGAATCTAGTCTGGTCCAGCAGCTTTCCCCCTTTTCATCTTGTTAATGGCACCCACAATCTCTGCTATTGATGGTGGATCACAGCTAATTGGTAGATCATTCCTTGCAGGCAAAATTTCCGGCGGGTTGTCTGGTGGTGGTCTGTTCAGAAGGCAGTTGAAATGTTTCCTCCATCGCTTAGATTGAGCCTCTTTTCCAAAAGTAGTTTTCCCATCTTTGTCTTTGACTGGTACCTCTGGTTTCCCATATTTTCCAGCAAGTGTCTTGGTCGTTTGATAAAGGATCCTCATGTGTCCTCCTGTCGCTGCTGCTTCTGCTTTTTCTGCAAGTCTGTTCATGAATGCTTCCTTGTCTTTCTTCACAGATCTTTTGACTTCCTTAGCTGTGGCTCGATACTGCTCTCGTGCATCCAGTCTTGAAGCCCGTTTTCGACTTGCATTCACTTGTTCCTTCCTTGTTCTCCTCTTTTCAATAAGGACTTATCCATTCTTTATGTTCTGATTTCTTTACACCCAATACCTCGTGGCAAGTTGTTATGCAGAGTTCCTCGATCTTTGCCCAATGCGACTCTACATCTATGTCCTCCTCGAGATTAGCGAGAGGTTGGAATCTATTACTCAATTGTAGTTTGAACTCCTCATTCTTTTCCCCATCTAGTGCATTCACTTGGAATTTTCTTCTTGTGTGTGTTCTGGTCCCATGTTTTATGAGTCGGAGCTTAAGCTTTGCCAATAGCAGGTGGTGGTCTGATCCAACATCTGCCCCTCTCTGTACTATCACATCTTCTAATGAACGTCTGAATCTTCGAGAGATACAAAAATGATCAATCCGATTCTCTGTCACACCATCTGGTGAGACCCGAGTTGCTTTGTGTATCCTCTTAAGGGGAAACACTGATCCCCCAATCACCAAACTGTTGAATGCACAGAAATTTGCAAATCTGTCACCAATGTCGTTCATCTCTCCTGTGCCATGACGTCCCATGATACCATAACCTACGTTATCCTGTCCCACTTTAGCATTAGCAGCTCCCATCAATAAGGGTTATTTCCTATAAAGTACGGATCTAAATTGTTCATTTAATGCTAAGGTCCGATCAAGAGATATCAAGAGTGTTCCATTTATGATGATTGGGCCAATTCAATTTTATCAGTTTTTCTGTGTTTGAAATCCAAAACTTCTTCATGCCACCATGTGGTGTTTCCAGACTCATCAGGACTAAACATATTTGACATACTTCCAAAAGTCTTTACATTGCTTGCTTTGTACTTTCTACTTTCGAATTACATATTTCTCTTTACTGCTTGATTGTCTTTTATTTATTGTATCTTTTGTTGCTACGATCTCTTTGGTTCACACAATTTATGAGGAATGTGGTCTTTGATCCTATCTTCTAATGTGCTTATAAATATTTGCCACAGTTTTTCAGTGATTAACTTGAGTTTAGTGATTTCAATTTCTGTTGTAGTTTCGTTGATGTAATATTTTAGACCATACCAGTTTTCTTTTTAATATAATGGAATTCTTCTTGGCTTTTGTTTGGTCTTTTTAGGTTGGATATCTTATTCGAAATGGACTGCATCACGATCTGGTATTCCCAGAATCACATCTTGACGATCTACTATACTTGGGCTGTGAAAGGACTAAAACATAAACATGGACGACAAAGTTTTATTCCACTGTCCAGAAAAAAAGAAACATTTAAACAGTAGCTTTAATTGTAGGCCCTGAAATGTTGCTGAATGTGTGTCACAGTTCCCTCATTCACCCATGCGACCGTTTGTTATATTGTATGTGAGATGCCTGCTAAAACAACGGCTTACTTAAATTGAGATATCTCTGGTGGTAATTTTCATAGTCAGGTCTCTCTAATCTGGAACTCCACAATCCGGATGTCTCCAATATTCGGAAAGGTTGCCCGGGGACATATTTTGACTTCTTTATTTGTATACCGTTTTCCGAAAATTCTTGTTTCTTGATCCGAGCACTTTTTTGGGGGGTGGAACAAGCAATTACTTTATGATTTATGATTCTATAATGATTTTAACATTCCGATCTTACTTAGGTAAAGGTAAGTCTTTGATTTGGCATTTGAGCTCACTGTCATTCATGTTCTATTTTTCAATAATCCTTTTAGATTTGAACATTTCTCCCTTTTTTACTTGTCTCACTTGCTCATCAAGAATAAGCAATACCCTACTCAATCGGGCAGTGTGGTTTAACAGTATATATTTGCTTTGTACCCATGGGATAACGAGTTTGACTACCAGCCGTGCTGTGTGGCACTGCACAGCAGCTGACACCTGGGTTATTCCACATTTACCATATGTGCAGAGTTTATTTAAGTTTTGATTGATATAAGGTTTAATTATGTGGCCCTTTGGTAGCTGAGTGATAACGTCATCAGTAGAAAAGGGTAATTTTGATATAAATCGTAATTCATGTTGGCTTTGTCCGACATGATTCTTGACAGACAACTCGCTGAAAGCATTGCCCTCTCAGATGAAGCAACCTTTTACCTGTTCGGGCATGTATACAAACACAATGTTCGACATTGGACGAAACAAAAACCAAATGAAGTTATCGAGGGTCGTCACAACACCAAAAGGCAATGTCTGGGGCCGTTTTCATGAACGCGGACTAGCACTTAGTCTCTGACTATCTCTGACTTTAGTTAATGACTTGACAAAATCGGCTTTCATGTGAGCTGACTAAGCAAGTCCGAGACTAAAATCACGGCGCCTTCGGACTAAGTTTGACCAACGTTTAGTAATTTGCTAAGACAAGACTTCATGTCTGAGACTAGTTACTAGGAGACATCATAACGTCAACAAGAAAGCAGCTATTTTTAGATTGAATGCGCTTCGATTCGGAAAGAAAATACGTCGGTTACGAAAGACAGAGGCAAAAAAGTGTCCTGTTACCATTGGCACTGGCTTTAAAAAAAGATAAGTGCAGATTGTCGAAAGTACACATTTTTTGTGAGTAAAAACGTATTATTATTCTTATTATTGTTATTCTGTTGACATTACAACTGACTGAAATAATGTGATTAATCAGAACACACTTTCTCTTTTATTAGTCACCTTCCTTACATCGCCCACATATAGGCAAGAGACTAGCTAGTCCGAGACGAGAAAGCGTTCATGAAATCCATTTTTTTGTCATTTGTTTCGATTGGGCTTAACACTTAACACTAGCTAGTCATTTACTAGACAAGTAAATAACTAAATCTAGTCCTCGTTCAGGAAAACGGGCTCTGGTGTGAACGGACCAGGGAAAGAGCTGTCGGTCCTTTCTTTTTTTTTTTGCGACATGACAGTGACAAGCATAAATTATTGGAAGCTAACAGATTGGGGGCGTATTACATTGCCTAATGGTACAGTATATAAAGGATAGGGCCTAAAACCACTAACAAAAGAGTGAAAATAGAGAGACTTTATATGGGAACAAAACAGACAATGAACGTTTCGGTTACACACCCTTCGTCAGCACAACGATACACAGATAAATAGATAGATAGATAGATAGATAGATAGATAGATAGATAGATAGATAGATAGATAGATAGAAAAGATGGGGGGGGGGGGTAAGAGGCATACCGGTTGAAAGAGAGGGATAATCGGAGAGAGGAGAGAGGAGAGAGAGAGAGGAGAGAGGAGAGAGAGAGAGAGAGAGGAGAGAGAGAGAGAGAGAGAGAGAGAGAGAGAGAGAGTAAACAGCCGGGTGGTAGCTGGGTCTATATGTATATAAATGGGTAAATAAGTTGATGAGTAGACGCAATGAGAGATGATAGCTAGAAAGATAGATGACTATGAATTGGTAGATAATCAGTAGTTAGACAGACAGATAGATAGATAGATAGATAGATAGATAGATAGATAGATAGATAGATAGATAGATAGATAGATAGATATATGGATAGTAGTAGTAGTAGTAGTAGTAGTAGTAGTAGTAGTAGTAGTAGTAGTAGTAGTAGTAGTAAGAGCAGCAGTAGTAGTAGTAGTAGTAGTAGTAGTAGTAGTAGTAGTAGCAATGGCAGCAGCAGTAGCTGTAGTGGCAGCAGTAAGAGCAGCAGTGGTTTTGAGTATGGGTGACGTTTACATCTTAAAGGCTCAAAGATAGTATTGACTAAGAGAGATATTTCTTTAGGGCACGGGAATATCCCGAAAGGGTTTTGCATAAGGCTGTCCGGAAAGCCAGCCTCGTGTCGAGAGAAGCAGCAATGAGGCCTTTCAATGCCAGGAAGCAGGAGACGCAGCATCCCATTTTAGTCCTCACGCACGAACCCCACGCCAATCAGGTTAGGAGCATCCTATTGCACAACTATGGGATTCTCCATGCGGCCGAAGACACCCACAGAGTTTTCTCAGAACCCCCGTTGGTAGCATACTGACGGATCGTAACTTGAGGGACCTCCTTGTCAGAAGCCGCCTGGAGCCCATACCCACGGGTGGGCCTAAAGTCAGATCATGCATGCGACCCCGATGCAAGACTTGTGGGCACCTGTGGGAGTACGACAGAGTCAGATTTCCAGACAAGATTTACATGCACTGGCCGTAGGCCTAATCTAGTCTATGTCATTACGTGCTCCCTGTGTGGGATTTCTTACGTTGGCGAGACCGGAAAGAGGCTGGGTGACAGATTCGTGCAGCACTTGCGCGACATATCGAACTGTGCAGACACAGCAGTAGCCAGACACTTCAACCTGCCTGACCACTGCGATGTACAGTGCGTGCGTGTGTGTGTGCTTAGTTTTTGCCATTCGGACACTTCCGCCCGCCGACGTAGGGAAACTCACCTGATCAAGTCGTTGGGAACGCTGACTACTACTACTACTACTACTACTACTACTACTACTACTACTACTACTACTACTACTACTACTACAACAACAACAACTACTACTACTACTACTACTACAACTACTACATACTACTACTACTACTACTACTACTACTACTACTACTACTACTACAACTACTACTACTACTACTACTACTACTACTACTACTACTACTACTACTACTACTACTACTACTACTACTACTACTACAACTACTGCTGCTGCTGCTGCTGCTACTTATATGTCTTTTATCTTCCTTTATTTTCTGGTAGGTACTGTTCCTTCACACGCTGACCTTTTCTTATCAATCCGATCACTCCCCTGGGACACCCTACCCACTACCCACGCCACGCTAACGTTTCATTCATACTGGAACCGTCATTGAGTACAGACGATACAAGTTATTTGCATTTTATTTTATTTGTTTTCCACGAGAATTTGTGTATTGTTGTGCTGGCGAAGGGTTTGTACCCGAAACGTCCATTGTCTGTTTTGTTCCCATACGAACCCTCTCCATTTTCACTCTTTCGTTAGTATTTTCACGATCACCGGCTTCAGGCAGCCCCTACCGTTTTCTACTTTAAGGGCCTAAAACAGATCCTTGTGGCACGCCATTTTCTATATAGACATCGTCAGAAACCTTCTTATACGATTTATTTATTGTGAGGTATGATTTAGCCACGATAATACAGTTCCGGAGATGCTAAAATGAGTATAAAGCCTAACACATAGATGCGTGATCTATTGTGCTGAATGCCGCCGATATATCTTTTCACGTAAGGATAGATATCTCACAGTTATCACTTGCTATCAGCAGATCATTCACGATCTTCAAAAGAGCGGTTTTAGAGCTAGGTCATGGTAAGCTGATTGAAAAGGTTCGATAAGATTATTTGTATTTGGGTAATTCTTTAGCTGCTTTAGTGTTCTATTTTCCAGGATTATAAAAAGAAAAAGCAAATAAGATAAAGGATGGTATTTTTTTAGATTTTCAGGGTCGTGACGATTGCATTTTTATAGCAATCTGATGCAATCCCTGACTGCGATGAGTGACTTATGATCTCAATATTAGGTTTTAAAAATAGTTAAGCTATTTCAATAAGAGATTAGTTGGTATCAGACCAAAGGGACAAGATTTGGGTGGTGAGGCTAGGATCATTTCTGTCACTTCATCAGATGATACATAATTAAAAATTAGAGATAAAATGTGGGGGTATAATACAGTCTTTATGAGCATAATTCACGATTTTAACTTATTCATGGTCGTTGTGATACCTTATCAATTACTCCACCAAGCCAAATCAAAGCACATTTTCAATCACGGGGTGGATTTTTCCTTTAATTTTATACTCAGGGGGTCCCGAGAGCTCAACTAGCAGGAGATTAGCTCCACAATAGATTAATAAGTTTCAATTTTGGGTTGAGCGGGGTCCTTGTCCAAGATTGATTGGGTAGCACTCTTTTATTTTAAATCTAGAATAAAATGATGTGTAGTAATGATGTGTGATGGAATGGCTTCTTATTCAAAGGGTAACGAGCAACTGTTACTTTTTTTTAATCTACAGAAACCGGGGCTAATTTTGACAAATTTTTCCTTTCATTTTCCCACATTTTTGCAATAATGTTTTTTTTTCATTTCAGCTCCAAGTGTTAAATCTTGGCAATAATGAGCTTGAAGAGTTTTCTCCCATACTTCAACACTTACACAGCTTGGAAAAGCTTCATTTATTTGGTAACAAAATATCGCACATTGATAGCAATTGTCTCAGTGAGTATATCGTGAATTTTCATACTAACTATTCAACCCCCTAACCTCAAGATTTGATTTATTTCACATGTTTCATAAATAAGGTTTCATCGTGAGTATGAGTATAGTAAAAGTACAGCTGTCACTGTTCTCTTGGTGACGGCAATAAGATATTAGAGGAAATTGGAATAAATCAAACCTGGTTTTAGCTTCTCTGTCTTCTCATACCTTGAAGATATATATTCTATAAAAGAGTCTGTCATGATATTTCTTATAGATCTGTGTAAGACAATTCATATCCCTTTATTTGAAAAATGTAGGTGTTTGCCCCATATTTGCCCCTCTCACATAATTTACAACGATAGGGGAATTAATGACAGTTAAAATTTTCTCTATTTAATGTTTCCATGAATTAATCCTTTGTGACTTTTATAAATGTTATGTCGCTCGCAAAGCACCACACAGTTATGTAATAAAATATAGCAATATTGAGCATGTTTAGTGACCAGATGTGTAACAATGATTGCAAAAGTCTTGTTCCAGCATCGCATTTTTAGATAATTAAAATATTACATACATGGCTCCTCTGAACGCAGGTGTGAGGGCTATAGGAGAATGCGATTTTGTAAGAGTGCTAACACGAAAAGGCACCTAACATACAACTTGCACTTATAAAATATATGTGGTCCCATAAGGCCAACTGGGGGAAAAGATGAAGTACACTTTGAAGTGCATTATGCATTTGAAATAGTGGCTATTCGATAAATAGATATAATGTGCAGTTATTTTATTTTTCTACTTGCACAATCATATATCAATGAGCACTTGTGGCCTTACAGATTTGAAATAATTACAGTGTTTTGGTCTTTTATCTTCAATTACAGATTGCAAGAGAAAATCATTTAAAACTTAAGATGACTGGTATGAAAGTTTAGAAATGATTCAATGAACATCTAGATTAAATTTAAAGCTGTGAATATATCATTGCATGAAAACAAAATGTTTGTCTGGTTTCAGATGGATTTCGAAGCTTAACATTTTTAAATTTGAATGGAAACCAACTCAAGATTGTCCCCCCAGAGATTTGCAAGTAAGTCAAATTGAATCTGGTACATTTTGAAACAATATTGGATTGAGACATGTTTTGTTCAAGAAATATTTAAGATAATTTTGCCTATTCCATTTTAAATTTATTTTCTAAAATTTTAAACAGAGATTTCAATCTACTCGTATATAGATACGAGTTTCAAAAGAATGACAGCCGTTATCATGTATTATAATTATATATTCATTGATTAAGCAAAATAATATATCATAGTGACACATAAAGGAGCTTGCACTAGTGCAAGATACAGATCTGAAAAAGTGTGTATGAAACAGAGCCAGTCAAAGTAAGAAAAAATACAAAAAGAAAGCAAAAAAAAAAATATACAAAACAACCCCCCCCCCCCCCCCCCCCCCCCCAAAAAAAAAAAATGAGCCTGCCTCGACTGGGTTCGTTGTCAGTGAGGGTGACAAATTCACCACCTTGCAGATAGACAACGAGGCAGGCTGGTATTTTGGGGTGTTTTTTTTTTTCTTTCTTACTTTCTCTGGCAATGTTTCAAACACACTTTTTCAGATCTTTGAATAATATATGAGAGGGAAATTATTGAAAAATCTCTTTTATCAATTAAATAATAAACTTTTATACGAACTACAACAATCTATCGAACAACAAAGTATAAGACACACCAGGGACTTTGCAAAAGAGATAGAAAATAAAATATTATAGGGACTTTGGGTATTAGTTTTTTTAAATCTCAGGCCAACTTATCAATGACCCTTTAAATTAGAAACAATCAGATTCGTTGGATTTACGATTTGCGATATACACAACATAAACATATTCATTTCGTTTTTAATTTGTTACAATTGTGGCAATTCGACACCAAATATTATCATCATTATCAATTGGTCAATTAATCTAACATTAAATAAATTAATCAGTCAATCAGTCAATGCATTAATCCTTGGTTTTGCTGTGCCATATGAAATATTCAACATTTTTATTGCTGATGGAACGAACGTTGATTTATACTTGTTAGTTCTACATTGATTGGTCTCTGTCGCCTTGGGTGTGAAGCAAGTTCTCTACCTTGTCTCGTTTGTGGTAATATATAGCTTTTTAAAAATTCAGCGACGAACTCTTTATGTAAAAATTATGTCGCAGTTAATGCTTACAATCACCGAAAGAAAGTGCTATATATAATAACATGAATCTGAGATGTCTTCTGTAAAGTTCACTTACTTACTTAATCCTCTTCGGGCCTTGAGGCGCATAGGGCTTCCACCAGACATCTCCATTTTTTGTTATCGGCTGCTTTTGCGATGGCTGTATTCCAGGAGAGGCATGCTTCCTTTAATTCTTTCTCCATGGTCCTTTGCCAGGTTTCTTTGGGTCTTCCCCGCTTTCTCTTCCCATCTGCTGTCCAGTACAGAGTTGTCTTGGGGAGTGACCCTTTTTCCATTCTGGCCACATGACCCAATCAACACCATCTTATTCTTTTTATTTGGCTTTCAATGCTAGTGCAGTCAGTTTTCTTTAATAGATCCACTGTTTTTATGTTTTTTAGGCCAAAATAAATTAAACATTCTTTTTAGACACTTGTTTTGAAATGTTTCTAGTTTCTGTGTTAAGGACGATGTCATCTTGCAGCTTTCACTTCCATAAAGCAGTACACTTAAAACATTGCTCTTGTATATTTTCAGCTTTGTCTTTCTCATAATTTGCTTTGATTTCCAAAAGTATTTCAGCATGCCGAAAGCCTGGTTTGCGTTTTGAATTCTGTGCTTGATGTCGTGTTCTGCATTTCCGTCGTCTGTTATTTTGGATCCAAGGTAGGAGAACTCTGTTACCTCTTCAATTATATGTTCATCTATCCTAATTTCACTGTCATGTTTTGGATTCACCCAAATGTACACAGTCTTATCGAAATTTGGTTTTCAGTCCAATTTTCAAGCCGTTTTTGTGACGTACATTTAGTTTCTCTAAGGCGTCTCTATGTGTACTGGAAACTAACGCGATATCATCTGGGTAGTCTATATCTTCCAGAAAGGATATCAGTGTCCAGCGAATGCCTCTCTTCTTACCATCAATTGTTTTTTTCATGAGCCAGTCTAGAGCCAGGATAAACAGAAGCGGGGAGAGTATGCAGCCTTGTTTTACACCACTTGTTACATTAAAGCTGTCTATTAAATTGTTTCCACAGATCACTTGGCATTGGTAGTTGCTGTACATTGCTTTTATTAAGTTGACCATCTTCATCGGTATACCATAATGGCGGAGTATTTTCCACAGGGACTCTCTGTGTAAGCTGTCAAAGGCTTTTTCAAAATCGACAAAAATGGTGTAGAGTGGGCTGTTCCATTCAATTCTTTGCTCCAGGATTTGTCTCAGGGTAAATATGTGGTCACTACATGACTTTCCTTTTCTGAACCCTGCTTGCTCTTTTCTAAGAATGTTTTCAATGTGAGGTGAGAGTCTTTTCAGAAGGATTTTATTAAAAATTGTGCTCGTTACGGACAGGATTGTGATTCCACGCCAGTTAGCACAATTTCCCAGGTCTCCTCTCTTGGCTATTTTATGGATGATGCCTTTCTGCCAATCCTCCGAAATTTCTTCCTTTTCTCAAATGTTGGTGAACAATTTATTGAGAATTTTGGACATTTCTTGCGAGTTTGCTTTAAGCATTTCCGCAATGATATTGTCAATACCAGGGGCCTTGCCATTTTTGTTGTTGTATTGCCTCGTGCATCTCATGCTCAGTGATTGGACCAAGATTAATTTCTAAGTCCATTTCTGCTTCTGGGATATCTGTGTAAGAAGATGGGCCTGGTCTGTTCAGAAAGTTTGCAAAATATTCTCTCCATCTTTCAATTTTCTCCTTTTCGTCTGTGATGTCACTACCATCTTGAGATTTTAATGGTTTCTCTTGACCATTACTTCTGTTTCTCGAGAGCTTTTTTGTGATTTTGTATAGCGTTTGTGAGTCTTGTCATACAGCTGCATTTTCTGCTTCAGTTGCTAACTTTTCTGCAAAATCTCTTTTGTCTTTCCTTGTGGATTATTTCACTTCTTTATCCTTCAATGAGTATTCACTGGATAGCCTTTCTTTCAGTCGGGGAGATTTAGCGTTCAAGAGATTTAGTTTGATTGATTTTCTTTGGTTAATGAGTTCCCATGACCTTGCTGATATCCAATTCTCTGTATTGGATTCATTGTGTCCTACGTGTTCAGTGGCACTTTCCTGCATGACGTGGTTGAAATCTTGGATTGTCATGCTTGTAATATCTTGTATTGCACTGAATTTGTTTCTTACTGAGATATTGAACTGGTTTTGGATATCTGGGATTTTCAATTTATCTGTGTTGAAACATTTCTTCTTCTGTTGTACAATTTTTGTTTTCGTCAATTTAGTAGAGATTTTGGCTGTGACAAGATGGTGGTCACTTCCAATGTCTGCCAATCGTCTGACCCTGACATCGTTTAAGCCGCTCTTCCATTTTCTGTTGATCATTATTTGGTCTATCTGACTTTCTGTTTTCCCTCTGGTGATTTCAAGGTCAATTTATGTATGTTTTTTGTGTGGGAAGAAAGTTCCACCAATAAGAGGTTGTATTCTTCACAAAATTCTGTTAGTCTGCTTCCATTGTTGTTCATTACCCCTATGTCTTCCTTTCCAACGGACTGAGTTGTTTGTTCTTCAACTGTATTGCCAACTCTTGTGTTTAGGTGTCCGATGATCATGATCATATGATGTCTTGGAATATTTTCAACAGCCATTCTTAAAATATCGTAGAATTCTTCTTTGTTTTCTTCATCTGCATCCTCTGTGGGTGCGTAATATGTGAGGACTGAGATTTTGGTGTATTTTGAGCTGTGTCTAGTGTATAAAATTCTTTCACTTATTTATTGGTTTCCATTCTAACAGTGATTTTTTGTTTTGCCTGGCTATGAAGAGGGCAACACATTCTCTGTGTTGGTCATCCTTTCGTCCTGACCAAACGATCAGGTCGCCATTAGAGAGTTGGCGCTTCCCAGCTCCTGTCCATCTTGCCTCTGATATGCCTAGCAAATCGATCTTGTAGTTCAACATCTCGCGCTGGACTTGTGCCAGTTTTCCTGTTTGATATAGGGTCCTAACATTCCAGCAAGAGACATTGAGCTTGCTTTTTGGTGACAACAGATCTGCAATCTCGTCAGGGGCATCCTTTCGGCTTTGACCTCCTACCATCATGAAGCCATTATTCTGGGCCGCTTCTCTGCTGCCGCCGGTTTGGGATTTACGTCTGGTTTCTGTTTCTGTAACAGTGTGCTTTTTATAAGGTGGGTTGTTAACCCTATGCTCAACCCCCATTCCTGGAGGGCCGGTGGATTACTCTTGGTCTGATCTCTCTCCTTTTCTCTCTTAATGGAGGTCTGAGGTTCGAGATATGCAAACCCTCCCACCATGACAAGGTGATAATCCGCCGGGAGGGCTGTAAAGTTCAAGTCAGCATCAAACATTTTTATTGATCCTTCAATTCATTTTTTTTCTGTGCATTGCGGCACAATATATTTGGGAGGTGTCAGGCTATGGTTTAACAAAGCCTACACAATGTGTCTCATATTGTGACAAAGTCACAGTTAATATTAGGGACAATAATTGCAAAAATTAAGTGTTCCATGGGCAAGGCATTTCACGTTTATTTCCTCTCTTAACTCACATGTGCATAAGTGTTAGACTGTAGGCAATAAAGGATATGAACATCTATGGAATTAAAAGTGTGTTGTTTTTAATTTTTTTTTTTTTAAGGGCTCGCTGGTGGAATGAATTAAGAGAGATACTATAATTTTTTAATGCAGAATTCCTCAGTTCAAAAATGCGTTTATTTTTCCCTTGAGCAAGATAATTCTCCTTTATTTCTCACTTTGTTGAAATTATATTTAACATGTTATTTGGTCTTACATCAAAGTAGCTCAAAAAGAAAGAAAGGATTTTTACTTCTTTTTTTATAGAGAGATAAAATTATATAAAGAAAATATTTTTTGAGCTTGAGTTTAACCCAATCTTTCGGTTGCCTAATAATGGGAAATTTTGTAATTAATCATAAGAGCTCATACAATACCATTTATGGGGACATTCAGATGTGTAACAATATTTTACTCCTCAGTTTAATCAGCATACAACACCTGTCGGTAGACAACAATCAGTTGACTGAATTACCTCTGGAGTTCTGTGCCCTTACTACATTGCAAGAATTCCACGCTGCTGGGAACAAGCTCACTTCTCTGCCATTAGAAATTGGATATCTGATCAGCCTAGAAAAGCTGTATCTACAGAGAAACAGAATAAGAGAACTCCCTGAGGTAAAATGATTTAAAAATCTAGTTATTATTTATCCCATAAGGAACCTTTTTGCGCTCCTGGTCTCTAGGATATTCTGGGGTGTTCAATCTGCTGAACACAATTCGCACGTGAAAGGATGTGGTTTCAATTGAAAATATTTTTACTCCTTAACACTAGATCCACCCAATTCATGGCTAGCGGCTAACTGTTTCTATTATATCAGGCAGTAAGTACTTTGCAAATGACCAGCATCGTATCCAAAGGACAGCAAGAAAATGTTACTTTGCTCTATAGATCTGAGAAAAATCTCGATTCCTTTGACCACGTGGGTCATTTGAAATGTTTAGGGTTGTTTTACAAATGTTGTTTTATTTCCATTTTAAAGCACATGTCGTCTTGAGCTTTTACATGACGTAACATACACGTTAATGTGCTCAAAAGCTATCAGCAATACATAAGACATCTCGCCTGTTATGTACTGGGTTATATTAGGGATTTTATTTGACACAATTAATGGCCATGTATTAATTTTTCACCCTAGTAGGATGGATAATGTGTGTAAAGAGCTTTTCCCAAGGACCCAAGTTTGAGCCACGAAGAGCAAGACTCGAACCAGGGGTCTACAGGTATATGTCTAGAATTTGTAATATAACCACGTCTTACAACAGCTGATCGAATCTGAAAAGCACTCCAATTTTACCATCTCAGTATATAACGGAAAAAATGTCTCACTCTCGCTTTAGCCATTAATGGCACTCTTTGCTGTGGTCGACTTTGCAAATTATGCTATTTATATCAGTAGGGTAACTCTAGCGGTCCTATTTATAATATCAATTTTAAAAAATCAAGACTGCGTCCACAGGAAATCGAACAACATGATATTTGAATATGTATGTAGATACTTATTTAATGAGATGATTTATTGCGCTTGGGGGTGAAAATAACATATTATTGTATTATGAGTGAGTGTGTATGCTAATATATATATTATATATATATATATATATATATATATATATATATATATATATATATATATATATATATATATATATATATATATATATATATATATATATATATATATATATATAAAACATGGTTCAACCCACCCTACAACTAGAACGTGACATCCTCTACTACAAAAATGCTTCCACCCCGTGTGGTCTCCGGGGTCCCTCAACTGAGAGGGAAAAGAATTGAGCCACCGTAAGCTCATGCGTGTCGTAGAAGGCGACTAAAAGAGCCTTTCTGGTTTGGTGGTAACCAACAAGAGTGGCTGCAGTAACACCTGACCAAGTAGCACATCAGCTTCTACTGAATGGGAAACCAGCCAAGAAAGCACGAGGCCAACTAAAAGCCCTGAAACGTGAAATGGACAAAGCCCTCAAGGATAGTGAAGATCATCTTGACTCTTTTACCCTGGAGGAGCTACTAGAGGCCTTGTCCCATCTGAAGGCAGGAAAAGCATCTGGACTGGATGGAATCACAACTGAGATGATTCAACACTTTGGCCCGAGAACCCTATCCTGGCTATTGGACCTCTTCAATGTATGTGCAAGGACAAACAGGCTGCCAAGTGCATGGAGGAAAGCAAGAGTAGTCGCCCTACTGAAACCGGGGAAAGATCCAAAATCCAAGAAAAGCTATCGCCCGATCTCCCTCCTGTGCATCGCATACAAGCTATTTGAGCGAATGGTTATGTCCTGCATGTCACCCAGTCTAGACGAACAACTATCTCCAGACCAGGCTGGATTCCGACCAGGACGGTCAACATGTGGTCAACTTCTTAACCTTACACAATTCATAGAAGATGGGTTTGAGACAAAACAGGTTACTGGCACAGTCTTCGTCGACCTCACTGCAGCCTATGACACAGTGAATCACAAGATCCTACTCCTCAAAGTGGCTAAAATGATAAAGAATAAGAAAATTGTAAATATTATCCAGTCACTTCTCGAAAACAGGCGCTTCTTTGTTGAAATGGATGGCCGGAAGAGCAGGTGGCGCACCCAGAAGAATGGTCTTCCCCAAGGATCAGTGCTGGCTCCAACACTTTTCAACATATATACAAATGATCAGCCTGAGTTCCCAAATATCCGCCGATTCATATATGCTGATGACCTATGCCTCGCAACACAGGATGTGTCCTTCCAACCAATCGAGAGCAGACTGACAAATGCCCTAGACACCCTTACAAAGTACTACACTAAAAACTCGCTGAACGCCAACCCAGGGAAAACACAAGTGTGTGCATTTCACCTCAACAACCACCAAGCCCACAAAAAACTTAACATCAAGTGGAATGGCCAGACATTAGAGTACAACTACCACCCAGTGTACCTCGGAGTGACGCTTGATCGAACTCTGTCCTTCAGAGAACACGTGAGAAAGACCAAGGCAAAAGTGTCCACGCGTAATGCCCTCCTTGGAAAGCTGGCAAACATGAACTGGGGAACTGACCCTAAAACTCTAAGGACCACAGCATTGGCCCTCAGCTACTCAACTGCGGAGTACTGCTCAGCTGTATGGGCCCGATCATGCCATGCCTCCAAGCTAGACCCCGAGCTCAACAACGCCTGCCGGATCATAACGGGCCAGCTGAGAGCAACACCATTACCACTGGTCTACCGTGCAGCAGGAATAGCCCCACCACACATCCGGAGGGAAACCCATGCCCAAATACAAAAATACAAACAGGAAATGGACCAGAGACACCCCCTTCATGACCACAATTGCCCCAAAAGCAGGCTCAAATCAAGAAAAAGCTTCCTCACAGTAGAGAGCCTTCACCCAGACCACTCAGCATTCTTCCGCCTGGACAAATGGGTAGAATGGGACAAGACAGCAAACGATGCCCTCCAGCCCCCAACAGAAAAGCTCCCAGCAGGCACAGACCTCAAGAGAAAAGAATGGGTGGCGTTGAACAGAGCTAGAGCAAAGGTGGGAAACACCGCCAACAACCTCTTTAAATGGAAAATCTCACCGGGCACTGAATGCCCATGCGGTCACCCCAGACAGACCATGGACCACATCCTGTCCGAATGCTCGCTGGGACCTCACTGCACCAATGCTGACCTGAGGGAATGCAACCAGACTGCCCGGGACTGGCTGACTCACTGGCGCGACAAGATATGATGATGATGGTAACCAACGAAAAACCACCCGACTGGTGTGAGAGAAACATGGAGAGACATAGTGGCTCCACAGACCCCCATATCCCAGCCCTTTATAAGAATGGCTTCATTTTCCCAATTTGTTATTTTTCTTGTCCTGGCAATCATCCCCAAACTTTTTCTCCCCCCAAATCCCAAGAACGTAGCAATTTAAAGATGTTTTAAAGAATGACGGTTTAAGTTTAAAGAGAGCAAGGGAAGGCGATGGCATAGCACAAATCCCACCCCTTTTTACCATATTTGAGCTATGATTTCCATTCCATACCCCATTTCCCCAATGATTCCAAATTTCCCTTCCTTATCAAAATTGAGTTGCCAGGACAGAGAGAGAGAGAGAACCGAGGAAAACAAGCCTTCTTAACTGTCTTCTATCCCCCAGTATCTCTATACCCTGTACCGTTGAAATAGGTTCAACGAGGAAATATTCCTTTCCAAATCCTGCACAGCAGGCACCTTTCTGCTGAGGGTGCGCAGTTCCGAGAGGACCCCGATAAGAAGGAGCTATTGATCCTCGAGGCTGAGGGGGGTTCACCTTGCGAGGTGTTTCTACCCCAACACTCCTCTTTGGCTTGACGCTTCTCTAAAGACGGGTGGGTAGCCTACCTTGTAGATGGCCCAAGCTACCCAATGCAGAGATGCCAAATCTATTTTTTGGCACTCCCATCCATTTAGGCAAAGAGATTGGAAGGACTAGATTTAAAACCATATCTAGTTCCTGTCCCCCATGAAATTTCTTTTTAATCATGGTTTGTCATCTCTGAATCAGCAGTCAGTCTTTGTGCAACGCAAAGATTAGGGTCAATCCGAGAGAAAGGCCTGGAGGCGGGACGTCCCCCAACTCCACCCCTCGAGTCCTCTTTTTTTATTTTTATTTTTTCCCCAAGAACCATGGAAGGACAAGAGGAGGCCAGACTTGAGGAGTATAGCTTGGGTGAGTGCCTTACCCCCCAAGTGTGGGACTGAGCCGTGCTAGTGGGCACAATATAGCCGGGTTGAATAAAAACTTATAAATATCATGGCCAAAAGTAATAAAAACTCTCCCCTTAAAGCCCCACCCCAGACAAGTAAAAAAAGAAAAATAACTGCCCCGATGACTCTTGATGACTTACCAGTAATGGCAACCCCAAAATTCTCGCCGTTCCTGGTAATTCAACTGAATGAGGAAAATATAAAACTGAACACTTTGAGTATCTTCACCATCAGCAAGGCACTCAAAGCAAATGGCGCCGGTACACCAAAGGCAGTGAACAGGAACAACTCTGGCACTTTAATGACACAAGTGCAGGGTCGAAAAGAGAGTGAGAACCTCTTGAGATGTACCAGATTCTCTGACATCCCAGTCACCGTTGAGGCTCACAGGAGCCTCAATAGGTCAAAAGGTGTCATAAGAAGCAGAGATCTGGTAGGCTGTTCTGAGCAGGAGATGGTTGAGGAACTGGAGGGTGTTGTCGAAACTCGGCGGGTTAGCATCCGCCGCGGCGACAACACAATCCAGACCAACACCTGGATCCTGACTTTTGACAGCCCGAGACCCCCGTCGAGATTAAAAATTGAATACCTCGACTTGGAGGTTCGGCCTTACGTCCCGAACCCAATGAGATGTTTTAACTGCCACCGGTACGGCAATACTAAAACAAACTGCCGCCGTAAAGCTACATGCCCCGCTGCGGCAAAGAAGACCACAATGAGGAAAACTGCAAAGTGGACCCTTGTTGTCTGAACTGCCAAGGCAAGCATGCAGCACATTCGAAAGATTGTCCTAAGTGGCAAGAAGAAAAGGCAATCTTGACATACAGAGCCACTTACGGCGGTACGTTTGCTCAGGCAAAAGCAGTGATCTGCCCCCCTCGACAGGTCGCTGTTTCTGCCAAGAGCTACGCAGAAGTTGCCAAGGCTGCTGGTAACAACCAAAACAGCCATGGCAAAATCGCACAGACTAGAAAAGACAGTCCTCAAAAGAAAAAGCCATCAAGACCTAAAAACAAGGTCCCAATTGTGTCAAAAAATCTTTTTGACACATTGGAGGTTCAAGATGTGGAACCTGCAACCCCCTCCACATCCACCTCCAAGGCGACCTCCACTCCCCCTCCTTCCCCAAACAAAAAAATTCTCCCCCTCATGGGCGTGGATGTTGGACCCACCCCCATCTCCACTCCCTTGAGCCCTCTCTATCCCCCCAAAAACAAAACCCCACCCCTTCCCAGAATATGGAGCCACCAACACCAGTTGGGGGATCCACAAATCCCCCTGAGGGGCCTCAAATCCCCAAAAAATCTAAGAACCCAGAGGGACCAAAAAATCCCGGGTTAAAAAAAACTCAGCCCTAAAAAAACCGAGAGGCCCCCCACAGGGCCTCCTTCTCCTATGGAAGTCTCTCCTCCTAGGAGAATAAAAGTAAAAGGGTTGAAGGCAGGCATACTGCCTAACCTCCCCACAAAAAATTAGGATACCTAGTCAGACAAGATTAATTTCCTGGAACATCAGAGGGATCAGATCAAATAGAACAGAATTGGACCTCCTCCTCCAGAGGAATCCTGATGTAGTCTGTCGGCAGGAAACAAAATTACCAGCAGACGACTACACAGTAAAAGGATATACGGCCAATCATCTGATTCACTCTGATGGCCAGATAGCGTGTGGGGGGAGTTTCAATTCTCACTAAGAAGAACACCCCCCACCGCTTGATACCAAGAAGAACAAATCTACAGGCAATAGCAGTGAGAGTGACATTGCACAGACCAATCACCATCTGCTCTGTGTACATCCCACCAGATCACCGCCTCCAGTCTGCTGAGCTAGAGGGAGTTCTAAACCAACTCCCCCCTCCCTATGTGATAATGGGAGATTTCAATGCTCACAGTCCTCTCTGGGGAAACACAGACACAAACCAGGGGGGAAAAGCAGTGGAGACATTCATAATGAAAATGGATGTATACTTGGCAAACGGTCTCGAGGCAACACGGGTAAATATTCACAATCTTACCACGTCTGCCATTCATCTCACTTTTTGTGATCCTACACTAGCTCCAGAGCTCTCCTGGGCTGTGATCGATGACGATCACGGTTCTGACCATTTTCCAGTCTGCCTCGACATCACCCCGACTTCAAGGGCCCCACAGCCCAAACGTTGGAGTGTTCGGCGAGCAGATTGGGAAACTTTCTCACAGGAGTGCCACAGACTCCTCACGACAGAGGTGGACAGCTATGACAAATTCAAAAATATTTTAACAAATATCTGCAGCTCGACAATACCAACAACCTCTGGTAGACCGAGAAAACACAATCCCTGGTTTACAGAGGAATGTCGAGCGGCCCTACAGGAGAAGAAAAAAGCATACAGGAAAGCGATGAGATTCCCAATCCCTGAGAATTTCACAACATTTAGGAAACTACGAGCAAAGTGTAGGAAGATCTTCCGAGAAAACAAACGGAGATCCTTCCAAAACTTTGTCTCAAAAATAAATAGCCAGACACCCCTAAATAGGGTGTGGAAGATGTTACGGAAACTGAAGGGATCTGATAGTGATTCACTAAATCACTTGACACGTCCCGATGGATCCGTGGCTGAAACAGAACAAGAAATTGCCAACACTCTGGCCGAGAGGCTGGCGCACAACTCCTCGTCTGCACACCACACACCTCAATTTCTGCGCCATAAACAAAACGCAGAAAACACACCAATAAACTTTACATCTACAAACACTGAAGACTACAACAAACCATTTACACTTGAGGAGTTGGGTGCCTGCCTCCGTGACACAAATGTCACAGCACCGGGTCCTGACAACATCAGTTATGAAATACTTAGACATCTTCCACAAGATAGTCTGGTTGTCCTTTTGAATATCTATAACAAGATATGGACAACACAGACTTTTCCACCTAGTTGGAATCTGGCCACCGTGATTCCAATCCCAAAACCTGGGAAAGACGATTCGGACGCTTCAAACTACCGACTAATCTCCCTCACCAGCTGCCTATGCAAGCTGATGGAGAAAATGGTCAACAAGCGTCTGATGTTCTACTTGGAACACAAAAACTCCCTCTCCGACCTCCAATGTGGCTTTCGAAAGAACAGATCAACTGTTGATCACCTTGTTCGACTAGAGAGCTTCATTCGTGAGGCCTTTGCCAAAGGTGAGCACTTGGTAGAAATCTTCTTTGACCTCGAGAAGGCCTTTGACACAACTTGGAAATTCGGAATCCTCAAAGATCTGCACAATCTTGGTCTACGAGGAAACCTTCCAATGTTTGTCAGAGCATTTTTAAACAACAGATCCTTTCAGGTCAAAGCGGGATCCACCTTTTCTGATCCGTTTGATCAGGAAGAGGGAGTTCCACAGGGTAGCATTCTGTCTCCCATTCTGTTTGAGATTAAAATAAACTCAATAGTGAGTGCAATGAGACAGAATGTTGACTGTTCCTTATATGTTGATGACTTTCTTGTATGCTATCGAAGTAAATCGAGTATGGACACCATTGAGAGACAGTTACAACTCCAACTAAACAAACTGTCGGAGTGGGCAAATCTCAATGGTTTCTCCTTCTCCCCATCAAAAACAGTAGCTGTCCACTTCTGCCGAAAACGCACCTGCATCAGACAGCCTGACTTTTATCTCAACAATTCCAGAATTGAGGTAAAGGACGAAGCCCGATTCCTGGGTTTGATCTTTGATAGGAAACCAAATTTCCTCGCCCATATCAAAGATCTCAGACTGCGATGCATGAAAGCAATGAGAATAATGAGAGTTCTGTCGAGCATGGAATGGGGTTCGGACACAAACACTCTTCTAAAGATATACCGAACCCTTATTCGATCAAAACTGGACTACGCATCTTTTGTATACGGCTCTGCAAAACCATCCTACTTAGGCATGCTGGACCCAATTCATCATCAGGGACTGCGCTTGGCACTCGGGGCTTTCCGCACTTCTCCAGAGGCAAGCCTTTATGCTGAGGCAGATGAGCCACCTCTCCATCTCAGGAGGAAAAAACTGGCTCTCCAGTATGTTACTAAGGTCACATCGCTGCACGACAACCCAGCACACAAACACGTACACTACACGGATAGGACACTAGAAGAAAAATTTCGCAAGCACCCAAAAATGACACCACCATTAGGTTGCAGAATAAAAAAAGACATCGCAGACATGAACATCAGTCTAGATAGGATACATCCATACGCCCAGGCAAAGACACCACCATGGTCCATACATAGACCAAACATAAATTTGGATCTAACAAAACTCGAAAAATCACAAACAGACCCACATATTTACAAACAGACACTAAAAGCAATATTACAAACATACAAAAATTATACTCACATCTTCACGGATGGTTCAAAGAGCACAGATGCAGTAGGATGTGCCTATCACTCATCGGAAGGCACAGGATCACTTCGCCTGGATAGAAATGTTTCGATCTTTACGGCGGAATCGAGAGCAATCCTAAATGCTCTCCGTTTGGCTGAGAGATCGAATAAAAACAAATTCTTGATCTTGTCTGACTCGCTGTCCGTACTTAAGGGGATCTCAAATTTTTATTGCACCGATCCAAGACTCATAAGTATCTTGGAAGGTGCAAATAAATTATTTATTAAAAAAAAGAAAGTTTGTTTTCTCTGGGTACCTAGTCATGTGGGTATCCAGGGGAACGAAGAAGCGGATCGACTGGCAAAAGAGGCGGTGAGCCAAGAATTACAAGAGGGCAGTAAAATCCCACACGCGGATTTAAAGATCAATATAAAAAAACATGTCCGAAAGGAATGGGAACGATCCTGGAGTCGAGATGTACATAATAAATTAAAACAAATTAAAAGTGACCTCGGCCCCAGACCCAACTTGGGGCTAAAAAGAAGAGACGAGGTAAAAATAACTCGACTCCGGATCGGACATACTGCCCTCACTCACCGTTTCCTTCTGGAGAGGGATGAAAAACCCCTCTGCAGAAGATGTAACTGTGACCTCACAGTTCAACACATGTTAATTGAATGTACAGAATTAGAACAGATAAGGTCACAACATTATGATAACAGAGACTTGAAGTCTCTGTTCCAGTCGGTCGATCCGCTTACAATTTTAAAGTATCTGCAGGAATGTGAACTCCTGGAGAAATTGTAAATAGATATTTTTACTTAACAAACATGTAACTATTATGATTTTATAAAGATTTTATTACAACAGTACACGTTTGATCAGCTGTGGCCCCTCGGGGCCGATAAAAGATTGATGAAAGACAGAAACGGGCGCTTAAATGACCTAAATAGTGTCGAAGGCGCCGTTAAACACCTAAAAACAAACAAACAAACAAACAAAAATGCTTCCCTTCAGGTCACGTCCTACAACTCATCGTGAACAAAAAACCATCAAAATAGGAAACACATGCATGCCTAACATACAAAACATTATTTCCCCCAACAGCAAACGAAAAATATCATAGCCAGCTCAACCCAACAACCACCTAGAGAAAGAATGCAAATATAGGACCAAGGCAACATGCCCACTAAACGGCAATTGCCTGACTCAAAACGTTATTTATCAAGCCACAGTTACACGCTCAGACACACCAAAACAAGAAACATGCATTGGCCTCGCTGAGTGTTCATTCAAAACCAGATACAACCTGCATAAATCTTCCTTCAAAAACATACATAAACGACGTTCTACACAAGCGAACACATTTGGAACCTCACAGAAAAAAAAAATATCACACAGCATTACATGAAAATCATCCCCAGAGCACAGTCGTATTCCCCCTTTTCTAAGATTTGCAACATCTGCTTGGAAGAAAAATTCTTCTTCATCACAAAACCGAACATGGCAACACTCAACAGAACAAACGAACTAACATCTTCATGCAGACATAGAAACAAACCAAAACCGCGAAGCCGAAAAAGTACGATAAACACAATCATCTACTTTCATTTCCTGAGGAGAGTAAATACTTGAAACAATATTGTAGAAGTTGATCATAATTACACATTATTATATGATGTATACAGACATAAGCATACACACAAATATCAGGTGGTCACAAAAAATGCGTCTCTCTTTGTCGGGTTGTGTCTCTGAGACTCTTTATTGGATTTCTTTTACATTCAAAACTTAAGTAAAACAAAAGCTTATACGTAGACTGTCAAAATTTTATGAATATAAATTGAGAAGCAAAAAATGTGATTTTTCAAAACCGTGTTCAGAAATACAATATCAGAGAAAGATGACGCAACATTGCAGAGAGTAATATGGCGCTGATCTTATCGTCTTTTGCTATTTTTAGCAAACATTAATTATGCGACCATCAAGGAATTTACCCAATGGAAACCGTACGGTGCTCTTATTGGCTAACCAACCAGCGGCCTCGATGAGAAAAATATCCGCCATTTTGATGTTGGCTGGGAATCGCGTTACTATAGTAAACAAGCGCTGATCGGCCGTTCATGAAAACAAGTTGCTGCTCGCTCGTTTAACTCAAAATTATTCAAAATGATCTCTCTAAAATGATATAAATGTGACTTCTTAAGGTTTTCTTCACGGTCAAAACCACACAACATTCTACTAATGATTACGTCCGAGGCAAAAAGGAATATTGACAGGTCGACCGAGAGTTGAACTCATGAGACGACAAACATCAATGCGAAGTGTAGCGAGAGTCAAGCTATTGTTTGTCTTGTCCTATTTTATATAGAGAAAAGGATAAATAGTATAGCCTCGTGTGTGAGTGGTTGCGTGTCATAGTCTTGTTTTTAAATTGTTTCTGTTGTTTATGTGTATAGTGATGACTCTCTCACACTCAATTTCAATGCCGAAAGAGGAATTCCCGCACACAAGAAAGGGGAATTGGGGTGGTATTTGGCATACATATTGTATAGTATCTAGTTCTAAATAGATAACTGATTAGAATTATATTATGATATATAAACACAATGCCAAATACAATTCCGAAGTTTCCTTATTTCAAATGAAGTAAAGCTCCAAAACCTAATGGTAGTGATTGTAGTACTGAGTGTTAGTGAGGTGATGTGGTGTTGGTGGTGGTTGTAGTTGTAGTAGTAATAGTGATGATGATGTGGTGGTGGTGATGATTGTAGTTGTAGTAGTAGTGGTAGTGATGATGATGTGGTGGAGATGTAGTAGTAGTGGTAATGGTAATGATATGGTGGTGGTGGTGGTTGTAGTAGTAGTGGTCGTGATGATGATGTGGTGGTGGTGTTTGTAGTAGTAGTGGTAATGATGCGGCTATGTGGTCTAGTAGTATGACACTCGCTTCCGGATCGGAAGGTTCTGGGTTCGAGCCTCGCGCTCGGCGCATAGTTGAGTCCTTGGAAAAGGCTCTTTACTCACATTCTCTCACCGTACTCAGGTGTAAAATGAGTACCTGGCCGTTAACAGAGTTGTCTTTGTCCGAAAAATTGTAATATCGCCTAACAGGCGTCATGTCCCGTCCTACATGTTTAATGTTGACCAGGGACCCCTTGTAAAGCGCTTTGAGCACATTTAGTAGATATTGCACTATATAAAGCTCAATTAAAAAAAAATAAAATATTTCAATGATGATGATATGGTGGTGGTGGTTGCAGTAGTAGTAGTGGTAGTGATGATAATGTGGTGGTGGTTGTAGTTGTAGTAGTAGTGATAGTGATGATGATGTGGTGGTGGTTGTAGTAGTAGTGGTAGTGATGATGATGTGGTTGTGGTGGTTGCAGTAGTAGTTGTAATGGTGATGATATGGTGGTAGTGGTGGTTGCAGTAGTAGTGGTAATGGTAATGATATGGTGGTAGTGGTGGTTGTAGTTGTAGTGGTAATGGTAATGATATGGTGGTGGTTGTAGTAGTAGTGGTCGTGATGACGATGTGGTTGTGGTGGTTGTAGTAGTAGTGGTAGTGATGCTATTGTGGTGGTGGTTGTAGTAGTTGAGGTAGTGATGTGGTGGGGTGGTTGTAGTAGTAGTGGTGGTGGTGGTTGTGGTAGTAGTGGTAATGATGATGATATGGTGGTGGTGGTTGCAGTAGTAGTGGTAGTGATGACGATGTGGTTGTGGTGATTGTAGTAGTGGTAGTGATGATGATGTGCTGGTGGTGGTGTAGTAGTAGTGGTAGTGATAATGATGTGGGGCTGGTGGTTGTAGTAGTAGTGTTAGTGATGATATTGTGGTGGTGGTTGTAGTAGTAGATGATGTGGTGGTTGGAAAACACATTACAGGTTATTATAATACATGATTACACACATTCTCTAACTTCATTTTTTGACAGCTTCGTTGTGCCATAAATATACGCAACAGTTCTGAAACATTTTATTGTGGATTTTGATATTGTTTGTTGTTTTTCTTGTGTCGTTATGTTGACATTGACATAGATACCGAATGAATGGTAATTACTACATTCTCAGCCAACAACAAAATGGCGCTGAATGCTTTCATTGGTGGACACTTTTTTACGCTTCGTACGTATTCTCATTCGTTTAATTCTATGGCGACCATAAACATTACTTTCATCATAATTCTCCCCATCGAGTAAAAAATCGTTTGTGCAGCACATTCACATAGCACTTTAAGGGATCACACATCCGAATTTCATCAATGGTTATCTCCTCTCAGCATAAAATAATTCTTTCTCTCAATGTTTCTTCTTTGAATGTTCACTATAAACCTTCTCGGTCAAAAAATTCGAATTTGCGTAATCCATTGGATTTAGGTCGGGTGATTGAGGCGGCCAGTTGTCTTTCTTTATGAAATGAATGTTCTTACTCTGAAGAAAAGCTTGTGTTCTTTTGCTCATATTATGTTATGTATGTTCGTATGGGATGTAGCACTATCTTGTTGAAAAATTAAATTCCTTCCTGGATAAAAGTGTTCACAGTCTGACAAAAGTTTAATGTAATTATCAGCATTGACCTTAGTCCTTGTGTCAATGAACTATGTCTTGCCATTTCATGAAACACCAGCTTAAACTATTAATTTCTTTGAAAAACGATTTTGATTGTGATATTATAGTCTGTTGATTGGTAGGTATTTGTTTTTTTTGTTGTTTTTTTTTGTCCTTACATTACATCGTTATAACTATTTTATGCACGTCTTCTTCGAAAAGGCTCCATATACGCTTAGTTCTCATCGAGGGACGATCGCCGATCAGGCAAATCGGAGTGAAAACGCAATGTGTGTGTGGCCCAATACCTCGCCGACGAGCAGCGGGACGTTCGGTCGCTCGCAAAGCCCGCCTTGCTTAATATTTTTCGAGGCGATCGGCGATCGGGGGCGTGGCAGTATAAAAAATTGGACAATTATTTTCGGATTTTCGCTGTTTTGACGTCAGATTCGTGATCAGCGTCAAATTTACAATAGGTTTGATACCAAGAACTATGTTTTTACTCCAAAAATTGATGAAATTAGAAATAAATTTTAATTAATATTGAGGCTATGTGGCCGACAGAACAGTGTCCCTCCCTGTTCTGTGATGGGGTCTAGTGGTATGACTCTCGCTTTCGGATCGGAAGGTCCAGGTTTCGAGACCCGCTCTGAGTGGCGCATGGTTGAGTCCTTGGAAAAGGCTCTTTACTCACATTCTCTCACCGTACTCTAATGAGGTGTAAAATGAGTACATGGCCGTTCGTTGTCTTTGTCGGAAAAAAATTGTAATATCGCCTGACAGGCGTCATGTCTCGTCCTTCATGATTAGTATTGCTGTTGGCTTGGGACCCCTTGTAAAGCGCTTTAAGCACGTTTAGTGGATATTCCGTGAAATAAATTTTATAGCAATGACTATGAAAAATGTTTTTTTTTCTCTATTTGAGGAAAATTTTTGTCTGAAATCAAAGCCCTATCTCCATTGAGTAAAAATGTTTATTAATTTTGAAAATCCATTCATAAATAAACAAGTTATGCAGTTGCAAAGGTGTCATTAATTTGGATGACCCGCAAAGAGGGAAAAAAAGCCAAAATATGGGACGCTTTTTCGGCATTTTTTTCGACCTTTGGTTGTATCTTGCGTACTAAGTGGATTAAAAGATTGAAAATTGGCAATTTTATGGCAAATTTGATAGAGAATATGATGAAAACATTAGAAGAGTTCTAACTTATATAATTTTAGAGCTGGATGGTATATAACACACACACACACACACACACACACAGAGAGAGAGAGAGAGAGAGAGAGAGAGAGAGAGAGAGAGAGAGAGAGAGAGAGAGAGAGAGAAATTAGTATAACACACACACACAGAAATATATTAAGAAATGAGTATAGAAAACACTCACACACACACACACACACACACACACAGAGAGAGAGAGAGAGAGAGAGAGAGAGAGAGAGAGAGAGAGAGGGGGGGGAGAGAACTTGCGTACATAACGAAAGAAATATAGAAGGAAAAGAGAAATTGGACAAGGGGACAAAGGTTACTGATGGAACGTGACTTGGAACACAATAATTAAACTCATGCTGAGATTGTAGATCACACTGCAATCGAAAACTTTTAACATTATAATTTCTTAAATTCTTGTAAATTAAACAGTCAAATTATCAGCTGTTTATTGAACCCAAACGCAATGGCAGACGATAAACACCCCTCTGCCAGTGAGACCGCGCAGACAATTTGACTAGTCATGAACTTTAAAACGTGGTCAACCAATCAGAAAGCGCTTTGCCACGACCCGCTCAGTTTGGTGCCAAATCGTTTTGAACTTGTGATTCGGGCTGTAGGGGGGCAAAATGGCTTTGTCTTTTACGAATGAAGAGCAAATTAGGATGGTGTATTGTAAAATACGTGGAAAGTACTCGTCATATTCATATGAGATTTTACAACCAAAAAGAAGAAATGTTCATGTATTACCTTGTCAGCGACAAAACCTACACGCCCGGTAGTTTTAGAAATATTTTACTCCAAAGGGTAAAAATCTATTTTTAACCGTCTTCTGGTAATCGCACGAGTTTTGTCGCTTAACATAATCTAAAATGACCTTTTTCTAACTGTGTGCCAACTTTCAGTCAAATAATCGATAAACAGCGTCGTAATTAATTTTTTAAAATAGCATTTACGAAATGGCTTCGTCCCATATTTTGTCGCGAATTTGGGCACTTCGTGAGCGAAAAAGAAACCCAGAGATTTGTGCGGGATAGTCATTGCTAAATAAATGCTGTGTTATTTATTTTAAAAAAATAATATTTTTATAAATTTTGAGTCAGGAAGAGGTAGATGAACAAAAAGTTTCGTTTTTGATCACCGTAAAATTTATAATGGATTCCATACAAAATAAAACAGTTTTCCGACTTTCGTAATTTCTATTGTAATGACATAATATGACATTCATTATCATTATTAACCTTTTTTATTTATTTATTTTTGGAACTGTGTATTCAGTCCACCGGAAATAAAAATATTTAAAAACGGACCAATTATCGATAATGACATTGATACTGAGCCTATTGTAAGGTAGTCATCATCAAAAGTGGATATGCATAACATTTATGGCAATTTGATGGCTTAATAATATCATTTACAGCGTTTTATTTACTCTTAGAAAGTCTTGAGTGAGAGTTGTTCGAAATCGGGAGCCTGAAATAGATCTCAATTCTCGATACCATGGTTGCCAGATAGCCATTGGCCTGGCCAATTTGACCAAAATTGACCACACAGAGAATAATATTTCTATAAGTAATTTAAAATTGACATTTATATATATTTTTAATGTTTCCTAGTCCGTTATAATTTTCATGATTACCAAAACCGATGAGTTTTCCAAGGAGATCATAGTTTTAGTATTGTTTGCCCAAGTAAAGTTCTATTTGGTCACTTTTCACATCGATCACTGGCCTCGGGCACGCCTGTGTACTCCCTCGGCAAAAAATTCTTAATTTTCAAGTTCAACACGTTGACGCCAGACGTTTGATCGACTTTTAATTTTGTAAAAAAAATTATTTACTTTTACTCACTTTTAAGATTATTATTTTAATTTAGAATACAGTGAGGCTTGAATGTGTTTAGCGTCAGAGAGAAAAGGGGGGTGGGGGTGGGAGAGATTGGAGATAGAGTATAAATAGAGAGAGAGAGAGAGAGAGAGAGAGAGAGAGAGAGAGAGAGAGAGAGAGAGAGAGAGAGAGAGAGAGAGAGAGAGAGAGGACTGCTTTGTAGCTACTTGTACTCGATTTTTATTTTTTATTTTGGTTCCTATCCTTATTTATAAGGTTACAGCTTGGGACACTTTTGGTGTAGACAATATCGACGTGAGCAGCAAGAAAAATGACTCTACATTATTTTAAGGACTCTTTTGTTTTTAAAGGTTTGATGGCGCTTATAAAACATTGAGGTCATTTTAGGGCTAGTAGAAAGGAAAAAATGGGATGCCAGTAAAAATTTTTTACAGTTTTAGAAGGGGGGGGGGGGGGGGGGGGGGGGGGGGGGGGGGGGGGGGGAAGGCCTCGAAGCACAGCCGTACTCGAGGCCAGTGATCGATGTGAAAAGTGACCAAATAGAACCTTACTTGGGCAAGCAATACTAATACTCTGATCTCCTTGGAAAATTCATCGGTTTTGATAATCACAAAAAAAATTCTAAAGGACTAGGAAAAATTAAAGATAGATGTAAATGTTAATTTTAAATTAATTGTAGAAACATTATTCTCTGTGTGGTCAATTTTGGCCAAATTGGCCAGGCCAATAGCTATCTCGTAGCCACGGTAAGAATCTCGTCAATGTTTGATAAATCGGTTTCGAGAATTGAGATCTATTTCATGCACCCGCTTTCGAACAACTCTCAATCAAGATTTCCTGAGAGTAAATAAAACACTGTAAATTATATTATTCAGCCGTTGAATTGCTATAAATTTTATGCCTGTCCATTTCTGATGATGCCTATAATAGGCTCAGTATCAAAGTTGTCACTATCGAGTAAGGTAAGTATAGACGATAATTGGTCCTTTTTACATATTGTTATTTCCGGTGGACTGAATACACAGCTGTGTTTTCAGTCCACTGGTGGACTGAAAACACAGTTCCTTTAATTTTTGTTTTTTGTCGTACTCTTTTTTTCTCCTTGTTGACGCGACATCACGGTCGACCTTGACACAGACATAATTTGGGATTGGCAGATGCCAAAAATCCTTGACTACGTGATGACAGGGGTGGGCATTGATACCAATGCAACACACAAAATTGGATGTAACCTTGAATTATAGTCTAAAAACAACGCCTCCTCCCCCCCCCCCAAAAAAAAAGAGCTGTGTGCGCGCGCGCGCGCGCGTGTGTGTGTGTGTGTGTGGGGGGGGGGGGGGGGGTGCGAATGCGAGTAGTCCCGAGGAGTACCCGTTTAACCTTCCAAGGGAGCACTGTCGATTTTTATAAATAATAATATAATAATATAATAATAATAAAATAATAATAATAATAATATAATAATAATAATAATATTAATAATTATGATGATAATAATGAAATAATAATAATAATAATAATAATAATATAATAATAATAATAATAATAATAGATAATAATAATAATAATAATAATAATAATAATAATAATAATAATAATAATAATGATAATGATAATAATAATAATATAATAATAATAATAATAATAATAATAATATAATAATAATAATAATAATGAATGATGATAATAATAATAATAATAATAATAATAATAATAATATAATAATAATAATAATAATAATAATAATAATAATAATGATGATGATATGATAATATAATAATAATAATAATAATAATAATAATGATAATAATAATAATAATGTAATAATAATAATAACAATAATAATAATAATAATAAAATAATAATAATAATAATAATAATATATAATAATAATAATAATAATAATAATAATAATAATTATGACGATAAATAACAAATCTTTATTGTCCACAAAATCGACAAATTTCCGTGGTCTACGTTGCTTTTAAAATTAAATCGGATTGCAAATGTATTGATGTTTTGCGTATTGGAAATATCTCCATCGTGGTATAACAGTTAATAACACACTAACACACAAAACTGCAAACTCGAACGTTTATAGTCTGATTGATATAACTTAGTTATAAGTTAATTTTTAAAATGGCTGTCTAAAAGCAATAACAACGGGTTGACTAACGTCAAATCCATTCCTTCCATTGATGCTATGTGTTAAATTAAAATACTCACAAACAAAGACTGCCAGCCAGAAATAACACTCCAGCCCATAAATCTACATGGAACCTTGAATGTTATAGTCTGATATATATTTAGTGAGAACTAATCATAAAAATGGGTGTCTAAAAACAATAACAATGAGATGAGTGACGTCAATTTGGTTCCTTCTATAAATATCCAAGAACTTTACTCACTCCATCCGCTCTCTCCTTCTTCAATACATACGTATCTATTCTCTCATCGCTTTCTTGTGCGGCTATGCATGTGGTCTTGTGATATGACACTCGCCTTTGGATCGGACGGTACTTGGTTCGAGTCCCGCTCTGAATGGCGCATAATTGAGTCCTTGGAAAAGGCTCTTTACTCGCATTCTCTCACCTTGTTCACTGCTAAAATGAGTACCTCTGTCGGGAAACAATTTTAATATCGCTTAACAATCGTGTCTCGTCTAACATGTTTTTCTGTTGGCCAAGGACCCTTATAAAGTGATTTGAGCACCTTTATTGAATATAGCGGTATATATAGCGCAAGTAAATTTTCTCTCTCTCTCTCTCTCTCTCTCTCTCTCTCTCTCTCTCTCTCTCTCTCTCTCTTGACATGTTAGATTATTACAGCTATTGCTACATATGATGCGAATATCTTGGAAGGTTATTGATGCTATGAGTTAAGGTAAAATGCTCACAACATCCGCCAGTCGAAAATAACGAACGGTCACACAAAACTACGAGTAACCTTGAACGTTAAACGTCTGATTGATATTATTTAGTGAGAACTAATTACCAAAATGGCTGCCTTAAAACAAT
>NC_088366.1:38650841-38690841 GCF_034508935.2 Berghia stephanieae
ATTCCATCTCCATAAAGTCATTTACAATTACATGTGATAACAAGCTACACAACCAAACTTTAGAGCACATAACATCAACCACATATCTAGGAATATCTTTTTAAGTCAGACATAAAATCGGGCGATCACATCAACTACATCTTAACAAAAGAAATAGGCATGGTTGTTCTTCGAAGAAATTTAAAGATGAAATCTACAAGCCTAAAATCAATAGCATACAAGTCATTAGTTCGACCATAAGATGCACTGTTTTTGACCTACACACAAGACACCTTGTTGAGAATCTGGATGCATTTCAGATACTAGCCGCTCGTTTTGTTACGTGAGTTAAGAGAAATCATCAAGTGTGAGCAGCATGATTGATCTATTTCAAATCCTGACCTCCAAACACCGACACGAACAGCTAGGACTTCCCTTATGGACAGTTTTATTCCTATGACACCCACCAAAGACTTCAGCAAATTCTCATTTTACTATAGAACCATCACAGATTGGAACAATTTATCGCGTCAACTGACATCTGTACCCACTTTAGAATTATATGCAGAGCTTCTATATTATTGCTGAATTTTCAACTTAATATTATTGTTCATGGCAAAATATTCATGAGTGAAGGTGTCTATTAAGGGACGAGTCAGATTCAGAAAAAAAGGTGTTTTAAAAAAAAAATTATTAATCGCGCCGTCCGACCAAAGTTGAGCATGAACTATGCTTATTGTCTCGCTGGAAGTCGGCTACAGATGTATCGTTCTTGTTTTGCGCCAGTTGACACGGGTTGTGTTGTATTTAGTAGTCGGGAATAGGGAAATGATGGTGTTCTACTTTTTTCGAAAATCTGCCGACTTTTGGTTGGTTCGTTTCTGGTGCGGTGGACACAGGGCCTTGAATTTCGGCTCGATGGGCCTAATATCTGAAGGAGCACTTTTTAAAACTTTTTTTTTATGTGTGGATAATTTGTTACTTTTCAAGTTCTTCATGCATTTGAATAATAGAAGACTACATCCTCAGGACACAATGACTTAAGAATAACTAAAATTAACATTATTAAAGAAAAACAACCCAGATAAAGCAAATATCCATTTATTTATTTATTTTTAAAATTTATTTATTTGGTAAAAAATCTTAGAAAAATTGGTTTTAAAAAGTTACTTCCATATCCTGAAACGAAATCAGCGGAAGTAGTATCTTTGCCTGTAGGGAGCATTTGTTCATGTACCCGTAATCCAGCAGATTTTACAGCAGTAAAAGATCAATGATCGTGCTAAATGACAAATCTGCTCTGACTTTCCTCTGCTTTTGATACAATAAATCTTGATTTGCTTTTGAAACATCCTAAATCAATTTTTTGCCCGTTTAGCACATGATAATCAATCAATTTATGGAGTCATATTTAATCAATCGAAGTGTAATTATCGTCATTGCTCAAATTTCAATCTGATTTTGGAGTTTTCAAAAATGGATGAATAGACTGAATCCAAATGAGCAAAACTGAGGTTCTTTATTAGGGGAACAAAAGACTTAAATGATAATAAATTCAAAAGTGGGTGGAGCAGGCACTTATGCTGATGATAAGAAGTGAGCAAAGTGCCAGAAGTCAGGAGAGAATAAAAACTTAGCGGTAAAGATAGTTGAATCAGAGACCGACTGGTACGGCACCATCCATCTGGCCGCAAGATGTACAATCGATGCCATCCACCACTCTTAAAAAGTGGTTTCAAACGAAGTATTTATCTTGAGTCCTTTGCGCAACTTCTTGAGGTCAAGAGGTCAACACAAACACTGCGAAAGTTTATTGACTAGATAGCTTTTGATCCATGAGCTCTATGCTCAACATAGAGTCAGAGTGTTCACCTCGTGACCGCAGGAAGTTTCGAGAGGAATAATAAATAGTCTGCTTTTATATTTGAATTGTTTAGTTGTAAAGAGTTGATAATGTGGGTAGCCATCTTGAATGTGTGCCTTCGCAGATTACCATCAAAACATCTCAATATATGTCAGTGTCAGTTATCTTGACGTATTTATAAGGTAATATTGTTTATACTTAGATGCAAGTGTAATTCTTAAATTTGTTTTCTTGAAAAGAAGAAAAATGAACATATAATACAATTTGATTTCTTTCCATGTAACCTTTGAAGTTTGTGGTGTCAATGGCATGAAATTTTCCTGCTACCCTCTGACTGGGATACTATGGTCTGTCGCTTTATAATCACTCCAGGGGTGGAGTGGAGGGAGACGACCACAGAGAAATTTCATGCAACATGGCAACAAACCGAGTATACTTGTATCTGACACTGACACAACTGCTTCTTTGTCTGCGATGGATCTCAAAATATCTTTGCTCAGTATAACAGATTCTTTGTTTAAATATCTCTTACAATTTAGAGTTTTCTCTTATTTCAGGAATTAATGGCAAGATATGTGATGAAAGAACTCAAGGACAGGTATGCATTTCCGTCTGGCTTATCTAAATGGAGGAAGTAAAATAATAAGAAATCTTTAGTCTAACCATGGAGATACACACTTACGTTTATTTTGCCCTGCTTTATCTAACCCATTTCTGTCACCTCTCTTAGACTTTTATTATGCTTTGAGAAAAATGGAACCCAAGATAGGACTTTTGCTAGTCCTCAACACTTTCAATGACGGTTTACGGTATTATTTTAGTCAGAGAGGACCAAGCGTGTGGCAGGATTTCAAAGCTACATCTTTAAACTCGGACTGTTTCTTGTTTTCCGTGCACAATGGCGTTGTCATACAGTGAGAGGAAGCCGCTATAGACTAGTAGTCTCCTGGGGCTATTTTCCCATTTTCCGGGTTATCAGTCATGATGATACATCCCAGAACCGCAAAAGCATGGCCTTTCTAATTGATGGTGTACCTTTTTTTGGTGTGTGAGAAGATGGGATTATTCATTACACGAAGGACATGTTCTGCTTTGGGTCAAAATGATAAATGCTTATGTTATTCATAGCCACTACCTTTTCAAAGCAATTTGTGTCGTTTGACTCAAATGCTGGCATAATTTCCTTATTCCACCTACAACAGTACTTTGTAGTCTTAACGGTCATAGTCATGACCCCCCCCCCCCCCTCCCCACTCCTGTATTACAGATTAAAGAAAAACACTGGTACTGCAGCATTCCCAATAAAAGCATACAATTGGGTGCATAAAGAAATAGATGAGTAGAATAAAAATAGGTGTCAACACTGTATGTAGTCTTTGTCATTGTAGTTTGACAGATCCCTCCCAGGGAATAACGATCTCTGCTTTTCATGAGAGTGGAGGTGTGTATCCGAGAGTGAGACATACATGTCAAAGTCCGGATACCGGTTTTGGGTTACTCTTGGTTTCCTTCTTACGAAGAACTTAGCCTCTGCACGACAAATGGCTGAATGAGTCACACTTGGAGGTGTGAAGACCATACGACACTACTACTACGATCTCTGCTTACTGCCACACAGATAACATGCAAATGTTTCAGAGTAAGTTAAATAAAATCCAATAGGGCGGTAAATATCATAACAGAAGTATTAAAAAATTATAGTTATCCATTTTAAATGTCATGCATAATTTGAATGTTCATGATACCCTCCTCCCACAGTCTCCAGTTCAATCCCCACTGGTGTGCCCTGCTCCTATAGCCTCTGGTTTACTCCGCACTGGTGTCCACTACACACAGTTCTGGGTTCACTCCCTACTGCCTGGTGCCCACCTCCCATAGTCTCTGGTTCACTCCCCACTGGTGCCCGCCTCCCGCAGTCTCTGGTTCAATCCCCATTGGTGCGCTCATTCATTAGTCTCTGGTTCTATCCCCATTGGTGCCGATCTAACACAGTTTCTGGTTCACACCCCAATGGCATCCGCTCCTATGTATCTGGTTCATTCCCCACTGGTGCCCACCTCCCATCGTCTCTGGTTCACTCCTCACTGGTTCCCACATCACTCCCGCTGATGTCCATCTCATACAGTTCTGAGTTCACTTCCCACTGGCGCCCACCTTTAGTCTCTGGTTCAACCCTCACTGGTGTCCACCTCCCATATTATCTGGTTCAATCCCCACTGGTGTCCTCATCCCATAATCTCTGTTTCAATCCCCACTGGTACTCACTTCCCATAGTCTCTAGTTCTTTCCCCATTGGTGCCCTCCTCCCATAGTCTCTGGTTTAATCCCAATTGGTGCCCTTATCCTTTAGTCTCTGGTTCAATCTCCACTGGTGTCCATCTCCCATGGTATCTGGTTCAGTCCCCACTAGTGCCCGCCTCTCATAGTCTCTGGTTCACTCCCCATTGGAGTGGATTTTGGTAGATTTCGGTAGTTTTTGGTGGATTTCGGTATTCAGCAGTAGCACACTAGTAATACTATAACATTGTGTCATTAGCATTCGCGGTCAATTTCCAGCCGGATGTTGCACTTTTAAACATTATTGAAACAATCAAAGTTTCAATATCACCTAGCTGTTCTCAACATGATGATCAGCTTCTTCTAAAGCCTTGCATTTTAGTTCGCTGAACAACATTGTGTTTACCATGCTTGACATGAATACTGTTTGAGTACAAAAAGCAAGAAGATCGCTACTAAACTGAAATTCTACATTACGCTCTTTTGCCATTGTGTGATAATCTTATGCTCATGATCCTAACTACATTTAATACAATTTCTGTATTCACCAAACACATAATGATACCGACAAAATTCCAAACCAATATACTGCTGATATTACCATATTATGTCAATCATAATACAATGTTTCAGCTAGTTTTAGTATTTGATTTTCTGTGATTTGGGTTTACAAGGCGACTTTTTAACGCCAGCTAACGAATGGCTTGAAGTTAATAGGTGTGCTAGTTTGAGAAGGAAAGAAAAGGTTTTGTGTGACTATGAGAATTGAGATTTTGAACGTTTCAACTTTTCCTTCAAGTCTGAAACTTGACAAGATCGTGTTTTGTTTTGTTTTGTCCCAATCCAATCCATGAAAATTTCACCGTCCCCACCTCTCCGACTTGATCATTCGTTCACATCTTGAAATCTGTCAGATTACTTAAATGAGAATAGTTCCGTCCCCGTTTATTGTATTATTTACAGTTAGTTAAATATATTTTATAAAGTTCCAGGAATCTCTCTCTCTCTCTCTCTCTCTCTCTCTCTCTCTCTCTCTCTCTCTCTCTCTCTCTCTCTCTCTCTCTCTCTCTCACACACACACACACACACGCACACACTCTCTCGCCATTGCTCATGACTCATATCTCAGTGCTCCTGTAAACAATAGAATTTACCATTAATAAAATACTACTACTACTACAGCCACCACCACATCATCATTACTACTACTACTACCACATCAACCTCCACATCGTTATAAAAACTATAACAACCACCACAACTGTACATCATCATCCTCCTCCTCGTCATCATCGCTACCACCGCCACTACTACCAACCACAACCATCACATCATCATCATTATTACCACAACCACAGTTACCACATCATTATCAAAACTACAGCAACCGCCACTACTATTACATCATTATCATTATCCCTATAGGCATCATCACTACCACTACTACATCATCAACACCACCATCACTACACAACAGACACATCATCATCGTCAACGAAACACAAAATAATAGTAATAGTATTAATTTTTAAAATGAATTTTTAAAAATAATAATAATAGTAATAATAGTAGTAGTAGTAGTAATAATAATGATAATAATAATAATAATAATAATAATAATAATAATAATAATAATAATAATAATAATAATTATAATAATAGCAATAATAATAATAATAATAATAATAATAATAATAATAATAATAATAATAGCAATAATAATAATAATAATAATAATAATAATAATAATAATAATAATAATAATAATAGCAATAATAATAATAATAAATAATAAATAATAATAATAATAATAATAATAATAATAATAATGATAATGATAATGATAATGATAATAATAATAATAATAATAATAATAATAATAATAATAATAATAATAATAATAATAATAATAATAATGATAATAATAATAAAAATAATAATAACAACAACAACAACAACAACAACAATAATAATAATAATAATAATAATAATAATAATAATAATAATAATAATAATAATAATAATAATGTATTTATATTTTGCGCCCAATCCTCTCTGCAATAAAGCTCTAGGCTCGTAGGCTACTACTGCAAATACAGAACGAACCCGCATTTGCAGTACTACTGAAATACCTAACTAAAATGAATGAATATCTACTCCTACCACTGCGGATAACGAATACGAACGCTATCTACTATCTACTATTCGCAGTACTACTGCGAAACTACGAATAGAGGAAATAATTATTATTCCCAGTACTACTACGAATAGTGGTGGTCAAAAAAAAAAAAGCAAAGCAAAACGGGATAATCCAAACAGGGAGCAGAGGTACTCTCTATGCAAGAAGCTGTGTGATCAAAGACACTGAGCCACAAGACAAAACAAAATTGATATAAATATAAGGGAATGAAGTGATCGCAAAGTTATGGACTAGTTTCGAAACAAGACGCCTAGACAGCCAATACTCACTCGCTCTAAGGGAATTTTCCTCCAGAAATCGAAAGAAATAAATACTTGTGAGTGAATATTTATATTTTCCCAAACCATTTTCAGTCCATACAGAAAGTTTTGATTGGTAACAGCTCTGGTTTTCTTTTCTTTTTCCATTCAAAAACAAAATTACTTTTTTTGTTTTTGTGAATGGGCAAATGAATGTAATTTCAAAGGTCAATTTTCAATACACTCTAACACGGTTTCTTCGAACACGCGGTTTCCTCTGACTCACGGTTTTCTCTACCTCATGGTTTCCTCGAACTCATTCGAATGTCCCGACGTTTTTCCTTATTATTCTTTGTTATTATTCCATACCTTCCTCGAACAATTTTTACTTCGACACGGTTTCCTCAAACTTATTTCGCCCCGCCCAAGTAGAAAGAATTAATTAATTAATTAAGGAGTTTTTTAAATGGCGCCCCTTGATTTGGATCATTGATGACTTACTGTGGTATTGACAGTTACTTATTTAACTTATTTGTATCTCTATCGACACTGCATGTATGTGTATACAGTATAATACACATGTACACACACACACACAGCCTCTCACACATTCCATCGCCCTTTCGCATAAAAGGTGGCTCTCTGCTTATTCTTATCACTTAACCATTAGTCCCAATTTCAATGCCACGCGCCATGTTTGGCTACGGCAGTCAATGAATGTTGTGATACAACACCCCCCCCCCCCCCCCCCACCCCCAACACACCCTTCCGAGACACAAACACACACACACACACACACACACACACACACACACACATCCCTTGTAACATATTCATACAGTAAATAATAATAATGTTTCCTTTTTTCATCCTGGTGCGGAAATTCGTCTCCGAGTGTATTCAAGGGGAAGACAGGTGCCATCGCAGGACAACGCCACAAATTTAGCTAGGCTTGCTGACGGCCGTATAATCGGTGGGTTTTCAAACTAGGTATCTTTCGGGTACGAAGCAAAGACCATTACCGCTGAGCCACACTACCCTCCCCCTACCCCTTACCCTACACACGTCATGGCAATGTACGGTTTCCTCGACCTACTGTTTCCTGGTCATGCTATTATTTAGTTTAAATCACCTGGGGTCTGATTCATGGAGCGGGACTATGGTAGTCTCAGACTATAGCAAAGTCTGAGACTTTGTAGTCTAAGACTTTGGGAAGTCAGAGACTACGGAAAGTAAGCTATTCATGGAGTCAGACTTCGTCCCTGACTATCAAGTCTCTGACTACGGTTGCGAAGTCTCAGACTACAGAGGTCAATCTATTTTTAACTGGGGATTCCTCGGAAACGTATCACAAAACGTCATAGAAATGTGTTACTTTTCCAGCTGCGCATGCGTCATACAAAGTGGCACAGAAATCATATCTATTTCTTCTTCGTGTTTGTTTTGATCGTTTTTTTGTTTTTTTTTTGTTTTGTTTTTGTCCCACAAATAAAAATGGTGTGTGACAAGTTTAAGGGTGTAAAAATTGTTTGAGACTGTGTGTGTGTGTAATGTTTTTAGTAAATATAAATAACGATGGCACTTAAATGATTCTTATCAACGGTGTAGCATTGTTCTAAGTAGAGAGCGGTGGGCGTTGCCTGAAGCATCGGGTCCCGAAAATACTAACGAAAGAGTGAAGATGGATAGGAATCGGTGGAAACAATACAGACAATGGGCGTTTCGGGTACAAACCCTTCGTCGGCACAACAATAAACAAATAAACGTTGAAAAGAAATAAGAAGAAATGCAGTATAAATTGCATCGTCTTTTCTCAACGATGGTTGGAGTGTGAACGAATCGTTAGCGTGGTGTGATAGAAATGATGAGGCCAGTGAGAGACGTGACATTTCTAGAAAAAAAATAATGGGCGATAAAAGACATAATAGAAATGTAATAGCAGCAGCAGCAGCAGCAGCAGTAGTAGTAGTAGTAGTAGTAGTAGTAGTAGTAGTAGTAGTAGTAGTAGTAGTAGTAGTAGTAGTAGTAGTTGTTGTTGTAGTAGTAGTAGTATAGTAGTAGTAGTATAGTAGTAGTATAGTAGTAGTAGTAGTAGTAGTAGTAGTAGTATTAGTAGTAGTAGTGGTATAGTGGAAGTGAGTAGTAGTAGTATAGTAGTAGTAGTAGTAGTAGTAGTAGTAGTAGTAGTAGTATAGTAGTAGTAGTAGTAGTAGTAGTAGAGTAGTAGTAGTAGTTGTAGTGTAGTAGTGAGTAGTGATAATAGTGAGAGTAGTAGTAGTAGTAGTAGAGTAGTAGTAGTAGTAGTAGTAGTAGTAGTAGTAGTAGTAGTAGTAGTAGTGAGTAGTAGTCGTAAGTAGTAGTAGTAGTAGTAGTGTAGTAGTAGTAGTAGTAGTAGTAGTAGTAGTAGTAGTAGTATAGTAGTGGTAGTGATAATAGTAGTAGTGAAGTAGTAGTATAAGTAGTAGTAGTAGTAGTAGCATGTATGATAATTGAGAAGTAGTAGTATAGTAGAGTAGTAGTAGTAGTAAGAGTATAAGTAGTAGTAGTATATGAAATAGATAAGTAATGAAACAATGTATGAAATGGAAACAAGAGAGATGTATGTGCGATTGTTGAATCTTCGAGAAAAAAAAATAAAAAAAAACAAAACCAAAAAAAAAATAACAAAAAAAAAAAACAAAAAAAAAAAACAAAAAAAAAAAAAACAAGTAAATAAATAAAAATAAAATCAAAAACTGTCGGGTAGCCTTGTCCTAATCGCAGAACAATTACTCCCACCAGCGTATAGCACATATTATGATTTTGAATTTTTTATTAATTAATTAATTTATTTATTTATTTATTTATTTATTTATTTATTTATTTATTATTTTATTTTTTGGTTTTGTTTTGTTTTGTTTTTTTTTTTCTTTTCTTTTCTCGAAGATTCGACAATCGCACATACACTCCTCATCTTGCCCATTCAAAACACTCTCCTGGGCTCTAATTCATGGAGCGGGACTACGACGATAGTCCTAGACTAAATCCGAAGTCTCAGACTAAAAGGCTTTGTAAGCTATTCATGAAGCCGGACTACGCGAAGTCTTAGACTAAACGAGGGACTAAACGGGTGAAATTTACACCCGCGATTTAGCAGGCGTAAATATCGTAGTCTGGGACTAAAATGAAAATCATATGTGCTCTACGCTGGGGGAAGTAATTGTACAGCGATTAGAACAAAGATAAACGACAGTTTTTGATTTTATTTTTATTTTTATTTATTTATTTGTTTAATTTATTTTCTTTGTTTCTTTTTTTCGAAGATTCGACAATCGCACATACACTCCTCATCTTGCCCAGTCAAAACACTCTCCAGGGACTCTTCCCCCCCCCCCCCCCCCCCCACACAGGTTCATAGTAACTTCCTCCTCCTCCTCCTCTTCCTCCTCCTCCTCCTCCTGCTCCTACTACTACTACTACCACTACTACTACTACTACTACTACTACTACTACTACTACTACTACTACTACTACTACTACTACTACTACTACTACTACTACTACTACTACTACATTTCTATTATGTCTTTTATCGTCCATTATTTCTAGAAATTTCAGTCTCTCATTGGCCTTATCATTTCTATCACATCACGCTAACGATTCGTTCACACTCCAACCATCGTTGAGTACAGACGATCCAATAATTTATACTGCATTTCATTTTATTTGTTTTTTATTGTGCCGACGAAGGGTTCCGAGGAATCCTCAGTTAAAAATAGATTGACCTCTGTAGTCTGAGACTTCGCTAGCGTAGTCAGAGACTTGATAGTCAGGGACGAAGTCTGACTCCATGAATAGCTTACTTTCCGTAGTCTCGGACTTCCCAAAGTCTTAGACTACAAAGTCTCAGACTTTGCTATAGTCTGAGACTACCATAATCTCAGTCCATGAATCAGAGCCCAGGGACTCCTACCCCCCCCCCCCCCCACACACACAGTTTCATAGTAACTTCCTCCTCCTCCTCCTCCTCCTCCTACTACTACTACTACTACTACTACTACTACTACTACTACTACTACTACTACTACTACTACTACTACTACTACTACTTCTACTACTACTACTACTACTACTGCTGCTGCTACTTTCACTATTATCATTACTCCTACTACTACTACTACTACTACTACTACTACTACTACTACTACTACTACTACTACTACTACTACTACTACTACTACTACTATAATAAATGTGTTACAACACATAAAACAACAATGAGTCAGCTAGTTTCAGAATTTTAATGCTTGATAAAAATCAACGTTCCATCCAAAAAAAACAACAATGGCCGATAGCCGGTCTACCCTTCCGCCCACTACTCTACAGTCATGCGCAAGGCGCCAAATAAGGGAGGTAACAATTAGATTGGTTTGAGTATTTTCAACACTCCCCGCCCCTGGCATGTGCCATCAATAGGCCAGCATAGTAGGAACCAAGACATGAAGCTTGGGAATTGATAATCAAATGAGGTTTGCACTTTGTCATAAATCCACTCATTAACCCATTCTTATAAGGTAAAAGTACTTCGTAAACAAATAAATCATAACAGCGAATTGACATGGGAATAATAACATGAAATCATAAGAATAATAGTAATAGTACACAAATTGAGTGCATAAGTGATCATAAAGTTAATAGTAGTATATTTAATGAATAACTCAACTTATTGTCCATACATAGAAAGAGGGATTTCTACCCAAGAGAAAGTGGAAATTAGGAGAAAAGAAAATGAATTTGCATTTATCTTTTAAGCTCGGGGTCCTAATTGGTCCCATTGACTATCATGATCATAATATAATTAAACAAGGTATTTAAATTGAGTCAACCTACATGATACGTGTAGTTATTAAGACACATAAAGCATCATCATATTCACTCAGATATCAAACTTAAACAAGTAATATCAAACATCCAAATCAAATCAAAAGAATCTTTAGATTTAAAATTTAAAAAAAAATTAAAATAAGGTCATTCATCATCCGATAAAACTGGCGAAGAAAATGTTACATAAGCCAATGACAATGATATAACAAGTTACAAATTCAACATAGTTGGAGGTCTAATCAATCTACCACTCTTAGACCGGGCACCAACGGTCGTTTCGCGTTCTTTATTTGAGACTGTTTCTGAAACTTCAAGCTTATGAAGTCTTTTGACAGCTCTTACCAAATCTCCCTTTTCAGTCCTAATCGTGGCTGCTCTGACCAAACCGTCCTTGCTGAGGATAAGTTTAGTGATTTTACCCATAGGCCACTTTAATCGAGGTTTATTTTCCTCCCGAAATGAGCACAATGGATCCCTTTTCAAGACCATCTTTACTTTTCCCATTCCCCAAGGATGGGAGATTTCTCACATAATCTTCACTCCAAATGCACCAAAACTTCTCTAAAACAAGTCTGCGCTCATTATCAAGAAAGCAAAACTCCTCTTCATTTTGTGGCCCAATCCCAGCTCGTACAGTACTGAATGGAGAATTTCTGCCCACCAAGAAATGTGAAGGAGTCAGCGGCCCACTGTGTTCCTCCGCGTAAGTTAATGGTCTAGAGTTCACACAAGCTTCTATCTCAACCAGAAGTGTTTCTAACTCAGCTAGATTCACAAAATTTCTTCCTACTGATTTTCTCAACGCAGATTTAGTTGACCTCACTAGTCTCTCCCACCACCCGCCATACCAGGGAGCTAAAGGAATACTAAACTTCCATGAGGGCGCAGCAGGCCCAAATTGTTTGACAAGACATTCGCTAGCAGCTATGAAGGTTTTAGCATTATCAGAGTAGATTACAGCAGGGATCCCTCTTCTAGCTACAAATCGTCTATATGCCAACAAGAAGTCAGCTAGTGAGAGCGATGGTACAAGTTCAAGATGTATAGCCCTTATGACCCCACAAGTGAACAGTAAAATGTAATACTTCTTTTCATACATGTCTGAACAATAAACAGGACCTGCATGGTACACTCCCACTATAGAAAATGGGTTCGATCTACTGATCCTGTCAGATGGCAAAGGGGCAACAGTCTGGTTACACGGTCTAGAGTCGTGTCTTTGACAAATCACACATCTTTTACACACATTCTTAGCAAGCACTCTCAAACTGAATATCCAATAATTGTTTCTAAGGGAAGTTAGCAAAGTAAGTACTCCTGCGTGCTTTAACAGCTTATGTTGAAATCTAACAAGCAATAATGAAAAATGGCATTTAGGGAGTACAATGGGGTGTTTTTCATCAAACGTGTAATCTCTAGACATTTCTAATCTACCAGACACTCTCAATAACCCGTCTTCATCAAGGATAGGGGATAGTTTGTGAAGTGGTGATTTCTTGGGTATCACCTTCCCATCAATGAGACAATTTATCTCTTTGTGATAACTTTCTCTCTGTACACGCTTTAGTACATGAACATTTGCCCCTTTTAGTTCATCAGACTTTAGAACTGGTAGTGTGTTCAGTTCCTTTGAGGAAACTGAGGATTTCAGGTTGTTAATGAATCTTAAGACCCATCCCATGACCTTGATGATTTTGGGGTATTGACTAAACCTTTCAAAATCTATGACCTGCTCTTGCGTTTGTTGTTGCAAAGTGAGTAGAGCAGGCTGACATGAGCGCACTCTTTCCAAATGCACTTCTTCTTCATGGGAAATCCTTTCATCATTGGAACCGTTATCAGTGTTCGAATCCATAATCTCTAGGTTTTCAACACCTTGGAGTAAGCAATATCAAAAGGTAACTTCAATGCATTTTTAACAAAGGAAAGTAATCTAGCAACAAGCAATGCTCCTAACAATTCCAATCTAGGTAAAGTTATTTTCTTCAACGGAGCAACTCGAGCTCAAGAGACAACCAAAGAAATTTTCTTACATTCCTTCTCATGTACCTCCAAGTAAATACAACACCCATACGCCCTTTCTGAAGCCTCAGAAAAACAAAGTAATTTCATGTCACTGCAACCTCCCCATGAGTAAACAGAGAAACAACGCGGAACTTTCCACTTACTGATGTCACGAAACCCATTTGCCCAGGCTGACATTTTGTTCTGTAACTCATACGGCAGAGGATCATCCCACTGCAATCCCATACGCCACAAATCTTGGAACATGATCTTTATCTAAACAGTGAAGGGGTTCAAGAATCCCAAAGGGTCATATATTCTGGCAATGAAGCTCAGAACCAAGCGTTTCGTGTATTGGATATTTTCTACCAAGCTTGGGTCGGCTCGAAAAAAGAAATAGTCTTCATTGGTATCCCAGTGCATGCCAAGGATCTTAATGAGTAATAATGGTTGGGGTAATTATGGCTGAACCATTCTCAAAATCAAAACAACTCTTTCTAGCAAGTGGCAGAGATGAAGAGCTTGCTCCCCATTTACTGAGAGGAAAACTTCCACTTTTCATTATTTCACTTGCCAAACTTGCCATTTGCTCAAGTTCTTCCTCTGTGTCAGCGCCAGACAACCAGTCATCAACATACAAATTATCTATGAGTTCATGCACTACCCTTGACGGTTCAAACTTTCTCAAATGACATTGAATTGTGGCATTCAGGAGAAACGGGCTACTTGCGTTACCGAAAATGACACGATCGAATCTCATTACCCTTCTCTGTCCCCTTACATCCCAGATAAATCTATGCACATCTTGGTCTTCTTTGACAATTTAGATCTGAAGAAAGGCTTTAGAGATGTCAGCCGTCAGCCCATACTTCCACCTTCGGAAGCGTAACATGATTTCTGTCAAGTTTGGGAGGAGATTTGTCCAGTTTCCATGCAATCATTAAGAGATATACCGTTCGAACCCTTTGCTGAGGCATCGAAAACAGGCCTTATTTTAGTAGTTGTACTGTCCTCTCTAACCACAGGTCTATGCGATAAATAAAACACCGGGTTCGAAGTAATCATTTCATCCACTGGAATCTCATGGACAATGCCATTCCTTTCCATGTCCTGAATGACCTTATTATAACATGTCTCGAGTGATGGGTCCCTACCCAATCGTTTCATGAGAGTGTTCGACCTCTTCACCGCCTGCGACATGTTTTCATTCAGTTTTTCTTTGTGATCTGCCTTCCATGGAAGATGCACGACATATCTGCCTTCCTCAAACCTGACAGATTCATTGAACTCAGTAAGAACCTTAGAGTCAGTATTACAATGATTATCAATATTTTCTCTAATACCAATAATGTCTAAATTCCAAATTTGATGACAGCAATGTTCAGGAATATCTGACATGCACAGAAGCTGATAGCTTGGAGGACTCTCTTGATTACCATTTTGTTCAAAGGAGCCTGAAGAGCTTTACAAATTGCCAAAAGTGATCTAATCCTATCAATATATCAATGTGGACTTGACTGTCATGATTCACCAGTGATCCATCCACCAGTTTTAGCCCTTTGGTCTTTATTTTGGTGGCAACATCTTGCGGCAATTTGTGCTTACGAATTGGAGTACAGATCTCTGGTGACTCAGTGACAATCATTTCCTGTATATCACCAGAAGTGGTTTTTAAACACAGTTTAAATTTATCTCTAATCTGGGGCTTTTTGGGTTTGGACTGTCCGAAAAGAGCAACAGAAACATTTTCCTTTCCAACCGACTTCAGTCCTAAATCCTTAATTAAAGATTTTCTTATATAACTTCTGTCCGAGCCACTGTCGAATAAAATCGTTGCCTGTCCAAGGCTTTTGCTGTAGTTCCAGACTGTGACCGTAGCAGTCTGCAATACTGCTGTTTTTGACGACGTGTGTCCCATCATTCTGGTTTGTGCCTTCACACACATGGTATGCGAACCTTCGCCTTCACTCGTTTGGTTATTATCGCCACTTTCACCTTGTGGTTTTAAACATAACAACGTATGATGTCGTCCCGAACACGAATGGCATTTATCCATGGACTTACAGTCCTTTACCTTATGCATACCGAAACACAAAAAACACAGTCCCTTACTAAAACACTGAGACCTTCTGGTAGCCGGGTCCATCTTTATCCAAGAGTAGCATTTCAGTGAGGCATGTCCTTTGCCGCACACATTGCAGGTCGTAGTCGTGGTGCTTCTGGCATCATTACCAGAACGAAGAGCAGAGGCTGTTGTGAATCTCCCCCGTGCTCTGTGATCAACTCTGGGCGAGGGTTGATCACTACGGAATGTTTGAGAACGCTCCCGCCTGAGAATTTCGTTGTGTAGAAAAGTGAGAAGGGCTTCCAGGTCACTCTCCCTTCCATCTCCTTGTCTAGCCCATTCCAAACGAATATTTTCGGGTAGCTTATGTAGGACCAGAGGGGTCAAAATGACACCGTATGTGTCTCCCGTTATATCAAATGCCTCGAGACTTCTTATGTTCGTCTGTAACTCGTCGTATAAATTCCACAGATCATTTGTATTCTTCCCAGTAATCGACAAATTCAGTAGCTTTTGAATGTGGCTGAACACTATTCTTTCTTTTCGTCCGAAACGTTTTTCTAGAACGTTCCTCGCCGCTTCATAATTTGCTTCTGTAAGCGTTAGCCCCTGAACTGAGGCCAGTGCTTCACCTTTGAGGGTTGCTTGTAAGTATGTAATTTACTGACAATGGGTAAATTGGTGTTATGGACAATGGCAGAAAACTTATCCCAATAGGACTGCCATTGTGTGTGATCTCCACCAAACTTGGGTAGTTCTAGTTGGGGTAGTCTGACCTGAGGTAAAACGGATTGGGATGGGATAAATTGTTCTTCATTACTGTATTTAATACTAATGTTCTTTGAAGCTAAAAGTTCCTTCGCTTTAACTAATACACCAACTTTTTCTTCTCTAAATATTTCACTTTGTCCAATCTCTTCCTCTAAATCACTTGTATCTAAAAGTTTCTCAAATTCACTTTGGGTCTCATCATAAGCAAGCAATTTTTCCTCTATACTTTCAATACACTGAGTTATTTGTTGTTCGGAAGAATCTAAAGTAATGTGTTAGAAGCGATTAGCCGCAATGGTTAATCTGGCTTTCGTCGCGGTCCTGGTCTTCTTTGCTGCTTCCATGTCGTAAATGAGTACAAGAATATTATACGAAATAATTTAAGAATACACGTGAAATGGTGAATACTTTAATAAAAATGACAATATTAGATACAGACGATCACCAGCAGACGTCTATCTATCAGTCTTGATAGCGATACTTCAACTCAAATTGGAATAAAATCTACTCGCCTCCACATTATTTCTTGTGGTGCACGTTGGTGGGCCTAAGTTGTAGAAAGCTGTGATCTCGGTCATGAGATCCAGAATAATCGAATTCCCGAATATTAAACGATACAGTTCAATACATGTTCATCTCTGTCATGAGATAAAAATATATAAATAAAGACAAGAAAGGATTAATCTCAATCCTGAATTCCGGATGGAAAGTCAATTTCTACTTCCTCACTCAAGTGACTCGAGCCGTCGATCAATGAATCAATGTTATGAAAATGCATCCATCTGTCATGATGGTTAACAACGTAATTCACCTTTCAAATTAGTCCCACGACTGAAGAATCTAAACGTCCATGCTTCCCGGGTTTCGGCACCATATAATAAATGTGTTACAACACACAAAACAACAACGAGTCAGCTAGTTTCAGAATTTTAATGCTTGATAATAATCAACGTTCCATCCAAAAAAAACAACAATGGCCGATAGCCGGTCTACCCTTCCGCCCACTACTCTACAGTCATGCGCAAGGCGCCAAATAAGGGAGGTAACAATTAGATTGGTTTGAGTATTTTCAACAACTATCACTACTACTACTACTACTACTACTACTACTACTACTACTACTACTACTACTACTACTACTACTACTACTACTACTACTACTACTACTACTACTACTACTACTACTACTACTACTACTACTACTACTACTACTACTACTACTATTAAAAAAAATTTTTTATTCTCTATTGTCTTCTGGCACTTTTCTACTCACTTCATATCTTGTTGTTACCAACATAAGTGCCTGCTCCACTCACTTTTCTGAATTAAAAATTCACCCCATACACCGGAGCATACTCAATGTCTCAATCGTTTCTATGTTATATGTTTGTGATGAGAATATTGGCTATTAAGCTTAACTGCTGGTCAAAATTACTTCGCGATGGTGGCGAACGAATCGGCGATCTCAAGAAGTGGGTGAGAGAGGGATCTAGAAATGACTTTGGGTTTGAAACGAATATTTTTGTGTTCGTGGATAGCTCACACGGTAGAGCCACGCTCTCACCTGCCAGGCGGAGTTGTCGTACCAATAAGGTCGCAGGTTCAAACCCCACCACCGCCGCGAAAAAATTTTTTATTCTCTATTGTCTTCTGGCACTTTTCTACTCACTTCATATCTTGTTACTACTATTACTACTACTACTACTACTACTACTACTACTACTACTACTACTACTACTACTACTACTACTACTACTACTACTACTGCGACTACTATTACATTTCTATTATGTCTTTTATCGTCCATTATTTCTAGAAATTTCAGTCTCTCACTGGCCTTATCATATCTATCACACCACGCTAACGATTCGTTCACACATCGTTGAGTACAGACGATCCAATTTATATTGCATTTCATTTTATTTGTTTTTTTTTGTTGTGCCGACGAAGGGTTTGTACCCGAAACGCCCATTGTCTGTGTTGTTCCCACCGATTCCTCTCCATCATTATTCTTTCGTTAGTATTTTCGGGACCCCATGCTTCAGGCAGCGCCCACCGCTCTCTACTTAGAACAATGCTACACCGTGGATAAGAATCATTTAAGTGCCATCGTTATTTATATTTACTAAAAACATTACACACACACATTCTCAAACAATTTTACACCTCTAAACTTCTCTCACACTATTTTTATTTATGGGGCAAAAACAAAACAAAACAAAACAAAACAAAACAAAAAAAACAATCAAAACAAACACGAAGAAGAATGTGATATGATTTCTGTGCCACTTCGTATGACGCATGCGCAACTGGAAAAGTAACACATTTCTATGACCTTTTGTGATACGTTTCCGAGGAATCTCCAGTTAAAAATAGATTGACCTCTGTAGTCTGAGACATCGCAAACGTAGTCAGAGACTTGATAGTCAGAGACGAAATCTGACTCCATGAATAGCTTACTTTCCGTAGTCTCGGACTTCCCAAAGTCTTAGACTACAAAGTCTCAGACTATGCTATAGTCTGAGATACCATAGTCTCGGTCCATGAATCAGAGCCCTGGGGTCTCTGACTACGCTTGCGAAGTCTCAGACTACAGAGGTCAATCTATTTTTAACTGGGGATTCCTCGGAAACGTACCACAAAACGTCATAGAAATGTGTTACTTTTCCAGCTGCGCATGCGTCATACGAAGTGGCACAGACATCATATCTTTTTCTTCTTCGTGTTTGTTTTGATCGTTTTTGTTTGTTTGTTTTGTTTTGTTGTTGTTTTTTCCCCACAAATAAAAATAGTGTGAGACAAGTTTAGGGGTGTGAAAATTGATTGAGAATGTGTGTGTGCGTAATGTTTTTAGTAAATAAAAATAACGATGGCACTTAAATGATTCTTATCCACGGTATATCATTGTTCTAAGTAGAGAGCGGTGGTCGCTGCCTGATGCATAGGATCCCGAAAATACTAACGAGAGAGTGATGATGGAGAGGAATCTGTGGAAACAATACAGACAATGGGCGTTTCGGGTACAAACCCTTCGTCGGCACAACAATAAACAAATAAACGTTGAAAACAAATAAGCTGAAATGCAGTATAAATTGCATCGTCTGTACGCAACGATGGCTGGAGTGTGAACGAATCGTTAGCGCGGTGTGATAGAAATGATAAGGCCAGTGAGAGACGTGAAATTTCTAGAAAATAATGGACGATAAAAGACATAATAGAAATGTAATAGTAGTCGTAGTAGTAGTAGTAGTAGTAGTAGTAGTAGTAGTAGTAGTAGTAGTAGTAGTAGTAGTAGTAGTAGTAGTAGTAGTAGTAGTAGTAGTAGTTGTTGTTGTTGTTGTAGTAGAAGTAGTAGTAGTAGTAGTAGTAGTAGTAGTAGTAGCAGTAGTACTAGTAGTAGAAGTAGTAGTGCTGGTAGTAGTAGTTGTAGTAGTAGTAGGAGTAATGATAATAGTGAAAGTAGCAGCAGCAGCAGCAGCAGCAGTAGTAGTAGTAGTAGTAGTAGTAGTAGTAGGAGGAGGAGGAGGAGGAGGAGGAAGTTACTATGAAACTGTGTGTGTTAGGGGGGGGGGGGGAGGAGGAGTCCCTGCAGAGTGTTTTGAATGGGCAAGATGAGGAGTGTATGTGCGATTGTCGAATCTTCGAGAAAAGTAAAGAAAATAAAATAAACAAAACCAAAAAAATAATAATAATAAATAAATAAATAAAAATAAATATAAAATCAAAAACTGTCGGGTATTCTTGTTCTAATCGCTGTACAATTACTTCCCCCAGCGTAGAGGACATAATATGATCTTGAAATTTAGTCTCAGACTACGATATTTACGCCTGCTAAATCGCGGGTGTAAATTTCACCCGTTTAGTCCCTCGTTTAGTCTGAGACTTCGCGTAGTCCGGCTTCATGAATATCTTACAACACCTTTTAGTCTGAGACTACGGATATAGTCTCAGACTACCGTCGTTGTCCCGCTCCATGAATCAGACCCCTGGACTAAAGAGGGGACAGAAGCCATCCTTATCTCACTCCGATGGAAACCTAGAATTTGGTCAAGAGTTTCCTTTGTGGATCACTTGCCAGGAAAAGTCTTCATCGAGTTATTTTGTAAATTCTATTTTTATGTGACTTTAGAATTAGGAGGATGTTCCATGCAGTCTGTTTAACCGCTGCGTCAAAAGTCTACGGCCATAATATAGAGGAGTCCGCCATTCCAATGCCTGTCCTATGATTATTCTTAAAGTGACAGTCTCGCCAGTGAGCACTTAACCTTTTCGAAATTCTACTTGTTTATCTCGAAATCATCCTTTTCATGATTACTCTTGTTAGAACTGACACCTCTTCATTTGCTGCAGGAAAATAATGTAATACTTCTTAATTGAATTGTGAATAATAATTCTTTGGTTTCATTTTTGAGCTACCTCGTTTGCCTGTTCATCTGTTTCATTTATAGATGACCCTTTATCGGCTGTCAGCTGTTTTGTTTTGAGTTTGTTTGTTTATTTTTACCTCTTTTGCAATTATATTATACGAGTATTCTATATTCCTTCTTGGTTTTGGCTACATACTTGGCCCTTTTTGCCTGCTTTCTCGTTTTTTTGTTCCTCTACCCTTTTTTAAGTTTCTTCTCGTATCCATGTTTTTAAAATTAACTTACATCTTTACTTGAAGTAACAAAGATCTTTTTAAAAATGTCTCCATGTGTTCTCAACATTTTCAGATTTTATATCGTCTTCGTCCGAAGAATGATAAATCAGTTTTTATGTAGCACTTTGTCTCTGAGGTTAGTCCAAGACTTGAAATAAAATCGCTTTTCATTTGAGCCGACCAAGCAAGTTTCAGACTAAAATCAAGGCACCTTTGGACTACGTTTTGCCAAGTTTTAGTCTCTTGCACGGGGTGGACTTCATCGTTAGTCCCCGACTAGTTCTGAGGATACAACATAGCTTCGATAAGATAGCAGCTGTTATGAGAGGGCTTCGATTCGGAAGGGAAATACGTCGGTTACGAATAACAGGGGCAAAAACCATCCTTTTCTTGTTGACACTGGCTTAAAAAACTGTAAGAAAAGTACAGATCGTCGAAAGTAAACATTTGTGTGAGTAAAAACTAAAAGAAAAACCCAAATTTAATCGGGCTCGCCAGATGCGAGTGAACGGAGACTCGAAATAGAAGGGTTCGCTTCAAAGAACAACAATTACAACAAAAGATTAGAAAGTATAATGGAGACATACATGCAAAAGTAAGTTCAAATATGGAACGGAAAGAAATATACCTGTACCGGAAGTGTTGTTAATTTTCTCTTTGGAAAGGTTTTGCCTTGTAAGCATGAAGACTGGTATCTAACCTGTCATCGTGTACTAGAGTGCTCGATGTTATCAGCACAAATTAGTCGACGTCCTTACAACGCCCTCTTCTAGGCAAGAGTTCAGTTAGTCAGAGACTAGAAAACGTTCATAAATTTTTTTGTTATTTTGTCACTTGCTTCGCTCAGGCTTAAGACTAGCAAGTCATTTACTTGACTAGTAAAGAGCTAAATCTAGTCCACTTACATAAAAATGGGTCCTGGCAATAGACCTTTATTGAGTAGCTATTGTCCTGGCTTAAGCATTCTTACATCAGACGTAATTCTAGTATATCTTTCTGGGGTTTTTTTTTTTTTGGGGGGGGGGGGGGGGGGGGGGTTTGCAGCTATGTCGTCTTCTGGTATGACACTCGCCTTCATATCGGAAGATCCTGGGTTCGAGCTCCGCTCTGAGCGGCGCATAGTTGAGTCCTCGGAATAGGCTATTTACTCACATTCTCTCGCCGTACTCAGATGTCTCTGTCGGAAAAAAAATGTAATGTCGCCAATTTTAAAGCTGCTGCTGCGAATTGATCTATGGAGATGTCAATACTACTACTACTACTACTACTACTACTACTACTACTACTACTACTACTACTACTACTACTACTACTACTACTACTACACTACTACTACTACTACTACTACACTACTACTACTACTACTACTACTACTACTACTACTAACTACTACTACTACTACTACACTACACGACGACGACGACGACTACTACTACTACTACTACTACTACTACTACTACTACTACTACTACTACTACTGCTGCTACTAATACTACTACTACTGCTTTTAAAACTATTAATACTCCAAGAGCAACTACTACTACTACTACTACTACTACTACTACTACTACTACTACTACTACTACTACTACTACTACTACTACTACTACTACTACCGAGGCTTGCGAGTCCAATGTACAAGTGTTTGAAGACTCTTCATTGACTGAATGCCTTACAAGGCTAACGAGTTCAATCTACCGAGTTTTAAATCAGAGTCGTCTTCCCCTAGGCGATGGTCATCCATGACACCGTATTATTCGGTGTAACAAACAGAGAAAAGCCTCCCTCGCCACTGCCACCTATGCCGTATAGATTTCCAATGCGATGCGGGCCTAAGAGACTTTCTACCCAGTCATTACTGGCTGGACAGAGGGGTCTACCAATTTTGAGCTATTAATACAAGATACTCATATTTTGGCCCAACTACATTAAGCAGCTTACAATACGCTTCAACAGTCATGACCTCACTTCCCCCCTAATGACGCATAGTAACTTAGTAACTGGCTCTAAACAATCAGAACAATGGCGGGCGCCTTTATGAAATACTTCTCTGACGATCTTAAAAGTGTATCCAGAGGAGAAGAACATTATAAATATGATTATGTTTTGAATTTTATACATTCTGATCACATGTCATATGAAAAGTTCTAGCCAGCGTGAAGAATAGAAAGTACCAATTTTCTTTGTTTAGAGCCACGCTGCTCGCCGTTGCTGATGTGACATCAGACTATTGAATCCAATTACCATCGTCTTCAGTTTGAGAATCTCCTATTTAAGTGTTCCTCGAAAACATTCAACATTCAGCTTGTGTGTTTATCTTGAACTGCACCTCGGTAACTGAAGATCATTATTTGCCTAATCAGGAATATTTAAAAAATATTTCTGAGATCATAACAATTTTGGTTCATATAAATATGATACAAGTTATAGGGATTTGTTTTTTTTTTTTACAGTTTAACAATTTTGACGTTTCATTTTGCGTAATTTTATAATAACTTTAGACAGTAATAATTCTTCTCACTAAATGAAAAAAATAAACACGTAAATAAATGCTGCATACATTCCTCATCCTACTATTACTACCCTTTCATTCTTTTCCTTTTGTGTTTCAAACATCTCCCCTTGTTGTTACTCGCCAGATGGTCCTACCTGAGGAAAACAATCCGACATTATCCAGACATCAGAGCCATGCTAGCTCAATCCAGCAAGTGTGCTGTTTGTGGCGACTCCTTTCTCAACACGTGGCTGGAGTGCGTTCAGTTTGTGGATGTCAAACAAGTAAAGCAGCTTTGACCTCATAGTTTTAGCACTTTATAAACATCATTAGCAGTATTTATTATTATTATATATTATTAATTATTATTATTATATTATTATTATTATTATTATTATTATTATTATTATTATATTATTATTATTATTATTATTATTATTATTATATTATTATTATTATTATTATTATTATTATATATTATTATTATTATTATTATTATTATTATTATTATTATTATTATTATTATTATTTTTATTATATTATTAATTATTATTATTATTATTATTATTATTATTATATTATTATTATTATTATATATTATTATACTATATTATTATATATTATTATTATTATTATTATTATTATTATTATTATTATTATTATTATTATATTATTATTATTATTATTATTATTATACTGAGCGCTAATATAAACTGGACAGAACTTTACCTCCTATAGCGTCATTACAAAGTGTCACACTTCAGAATGCAGATATTAATCTGAAAGCCAATTAAAATTTTACACTAAATTTCTTAGGATTAATTAACTTTTTCGTAATTTTATCAAAGCTACAAAAGAGAGCAAAACACCAGTCTTCCACATCAAGTGTCAATAGTATTGTAATATGCAAATATTACGATCACGGACCTGTCTCCAACCTTCCAGGTCTCGGAAAGAAAAAGACTTCTATTGACGATGAGAGAATTAGTCCAACATCATGACGACAAGCCTTTCCATCAGTGATACTGCCAATGAATTCCAGATTTGATTATCAGTAAAATGCGAGAAGAAGACACGGAGAGGCAGGATTGAAATAGCGACGACCATGCGTCACAATTTTTCTCAAAGAACAACACACGACCTGAAGTTTCAATGGCTCACGAACGTTGTCCCCAGCCTCAATTGGACAGTGTTACTTTTCTTACAAAAGCAGCTTTCATTCTTCTTATTGAATTAATAGAACGAGAAGTTTCAAAGTATATTTTGACATTTTGAATAGGAACAAAGAAAGGATATCGTGACGACGATCGTTGCGCTGCAAAATGAATGAAAAAGGTCTTGATCTGCAGCGTCGGGTCAGTTATTGTATGGCACGATAACATTATCATCTATTACAGGTCTGGTCACCGCTTTGAAAAAAAAGCGCTTTGCTTGACATCATAGTTAGTAGTTGGTGAAGTGATTGTGTATATTAATTATAAAGATGATCTTTACTTTAGGATATAAAAGTTAAGTGTTATAATGCGGCCAAGGCCTAATATTAATGTTTATAGTTTCTGAGAGTTGGAAAATGATTAAATAAATTAGAATTTAGATCGCAAGCTCTGAAACAACAGCTGTCCCAATAAATTGAAGATTTTGAATGAGCAAAAGAAAGATGACTTACAGAATAATGTCTTAGAAAAAGTTGGCTTGCCTAGCCAGGAATTGAACAATAAATAAATAAAAAATAAAACAAATTACCTTTATTCGGGAAATTTGTCTGGATGAAAACAGCATACGTGTACCATTACTCTATCTTGTTATCACGTTAGTATCACATTGTTTTACTTAGTTACTAACATAATTGCTTTTTCCAAGAAAGACTGGAATAACAGAGGCGTTAGCCGCAGTGCAGCGCCGCAAATTGAGGTGACTCGCTCAAGGCCACACAGTGCAGCGGCGGTGATCGAACTCGGTACCTTTCGAGTACGAAGCAAAGACCGTACAGCTGAGCCAAGCTGCCCCTAAACTCTCTGGTTTGTCTGTAAAGCATGGTAACTGTTTCACAAACAATGATCACCCATAAAATGATAGATGATAGTTTGATTCTCGTCTCAGTCAATCAACTTTTTGGAGAAAACAAAGCAAAAATACAACCTACAACTCGCCTTTCCTCGCCCCGCCCCCACTATCTCCTAGTCTTCTATATTTTCCTCAATCCCCCCCCCCTCCCCCTCCCTTCCTCCCCTTTTTCATCTTTCACTGCCAATTATCCCCCCCCCCCCCTTCCTTACTACATATAAGTTCGCTCCAAGTTTCATGGTGTAACCTCGTATCGTTTTAGTTACTTACATTGTTGTTCTTTTACGTATTAATAAGATATAAGATAAGATATACTTGATTGATCCTGAATGGAAATTATCATAATGTTACACATCATTCATCGTTACATTAGCACATATTTATACACTGTCGTGAACTAATTGATGAAAATACGTAGCTAATTAAAATCAAAATAAACATCAAATATAATAAAATAAAATAAAATATCCATAAAATATACAGGAGTTACAAGCAATGCTATAAAAATTGGACATGAAAGTAGAGTAGAGTTGTAATAATGGATTTGTAATGTAACTAGGATTTTGTATATAGATTGTGATGGATTGAACATAGCCAATCCAGGTTGATAAAAAGTAAATTTGAATGTATAAATATATAAATAATGTAGATATATCACCATGTAAACATGCATAAATAAATAGATTTTGGAGAGAACTTATTGATGAAAATACGAAGCTAATTATAAAAACAAACTTTTATAATGGTTTTGTAATGTAAATAGAATTTCGAAAATAGATTGTGAAGGATTGCACATAGCCAACATAGGCTGATAAAAAAGTAAAAATAAAGCATGGCATTTGAATGTACAAACAAACAACAAATAATGTAGATACAGCACCATGTAAACATGCATAAATAATATATTTTAGAGAGAACTAAATGATGAAAATACAAAGCTAATTATAAAAACAAACTTTTATAATGGTTTTGTAATGTAAATGTGTGTTTGTGTGTGTGTGTGTTTCGAACCTAGCTGGTCCGATTTTTTTCTTTTGGCTTTCTGTTGTCACCACTCCTTTCTATCGCATTGTTGTCATTTGATGATACAATAATATTTTTATTTCGTTTGGTGTTTTAACTAATCAAATGATACAAGTTTCACATACTATAGCTTTCTTCAAAAATAACATTTATAACGTCTGTATTTTTAAAAACCACCATTATATTATTTGGGGGCCGGATAGCTCAGTTGATAGAGCACTCTCTTTACACGCAAGGGGCCAGAGATTGATCCCGGGTGCAGTCGAGCTTTTTTTTCTTCTGATCTCTGTCTATTCAGCAGTGAATGGGTAGCTGTGTTTGTTAGATCTGGCGAAAAGTACTTTGGGATAGACAACGTCCTATCCAAAGATAGAATTTTTTTTTATTAAAAAAGAAACGAAAACGTGAGCTTTTATATAGCGCAATATCCACTAAATGTGCTCAAAGCGCTTTACATAGGGTCCCTGACTAATAGCAACACGTAACATGTAGAACGAAACATGACGCCTGTTAGGCGATGTTATTCTGTTACGATGTCTTGAAGGTACTGCCCCTTCCTACCTTTCAGAACTAATTGAAAGATATTCAAAACCCCGCCCCTTACGTTCGGCCAGTGATTCCACAAAACTAGTTGTCCCTCGAATTCGGAAAAATGCTGGAATGAGATCCTTTTCTCATTTCGGACCCTCTATTTGGAACGCCTTACCGCAGAGCATTCGTGAAAAAGAATCTTTGTCTATTTTTAAACGTTCGCTTAAAACATATTTGTTTCCATTTTAGTAGATGGTATGAGAAGCAAGATAGGTTTGGTTTGTGTTGTGTGTTGTGTTGTGTGTGTGTGTATGTGTGTGTGTGTGTGTGTGTGTGTGCTTGTGTGTGTGAATGAGTATGTTTCAGCCAAAGTAATTTGTAATTTAAGCGCTTAGAGTCTGGTGTCTCGGAGTTATAGCGCTATATAAGTTTTCAGCATTATTTTTATTATTATTATTACAATTTTTCCCGACAGAGACAACAATGTTGACGACCAGGTACTCATTTTACACCTGAGTACGGTGATAGGATGTGAGTAAAGAGTCTTTCAAGGACTAAACTAGGCGCCGAGCGAGGCTCGAACCCAGGACCTTCCGATCCGAAAGCGAGTGTCATACCACAAGACCACATAGCCGCACGAAAAGAGAAAAAAGAAATGGAGACAACAACAGCCCTCCCCCCCCCCCAAAAAAAAAAAATTTAAAAAAATTATCAAAACAAACTCGTCCCACTTCCCATACTTTTGGTCCAGCATGACACAGACACAAAATATTAACAATCCATTTTCCTTTCACTCCCAAACATTGACCCGACCCGCTCCATCAATCTTCGCGCACACACTCACACACACACACACACACACACACACACACACACACACACACACACACAAACACATGTTTAATGGATAGTGTTATAGCACTATTTTCATGTTTTGAGGCAACATGCCTTCTCCACTCTCACTTACACTTAGCGGTTCGACAGCCATCTACTGCAGGACCGGTTCCTATCGTTTGACGGTCACAATGACGCCTTGTGATTGGCCAATGTCGAAAAAGAACCGGTTCGAACCGGTCCTTGCGGTTCACATTTCCCAGGGACCGTAGAACCGGCGGTCCTAAACATGCTTGGGACCGCTCCGCACTAGAATATAGTACCTTTCAAATGTCATGTAGTAAAAATCATCCTAAAGTTTCGTATTGCTGATGGTAAAAAGGAATTAAAACATCTTTGCCTTTTGGTTCTCATCTGTTTCTCCTGTGGCTTATTTTGATTTCGTTGTACAGAGGGTGGAACTCGTCTCTTTGAATTCTGTTAATCTTAAAACATTAGCAATATCTTTGTGAAAATCTTCAAAATTGTTCCATCCATCATTTCATAACATTCGATTAGCATGCTGTATTATTCTATTTATTTTTATTACTTCAGATTTTTTACAATTTCCACCCCAAGCAGCTACACAGAAACAAAAAAGACTTACAATGCAAGATTTATTAAACAAAGATAAAATTGCTTTGTCAACATTTATGGAGTCGTCTCCTCATCATGAATAATCTTGTCTTCGCAAAAAAAAATGTCATTTATAATAACCTACATCTAAACTCTTTTAATCAATCAAATCAATCAGTCATTCAACCATGTGGGAAAGCGATATAATGTAATACAAAGCAAAAATACAAAGAGAGAGATAGAGAGAGAGAGAGAGAGAGAGAGAGAGAGAGAGAGAGAGAGAGAGAGAGAGAGGTTATGTGTTTGTGTGTTGAAGAGATGAAGAGAGAGGAAGATAGAGATATAAAGGAGAGAGATAGAGAGAGAGAGGGGGAGGGAGAATGGGTGTGTGTATGTGTGTGTGTGTGTTGAAGAGATTAAGTGAGAGGGAGAGAGAGAGAGAGAGAGAGAGAGAGAGAGAGAGAGAGAGAGAGAGAGAGAGAGAGAGAGAGAGAGAGAGAGAGAGAGAGAGGGGAATGATGTGTGAATTAAATTGGGACGGTTTAAAATTGTATTGGAAGAGGAGTGAATAGCTCGAGTGATTAACTTAGTAACTGGATACATTTGAAATCAGTCTTAATTTCAATGCATTAATACATTATGTTCCTTGTTGTAAAGGCGTCTGTGTGCTTTTGTTAGGCCATGATGCAACTGAGCCAACACGCTGATAGACCGCCACGAGCCTTTCTGCGATTTGGCTGCTGCGTGGACAATCAGATCTGTAATAGACGATAATGTCCGATAATCTAAGAGTTGTTACAGACCTTTTTCGTCATTGACAGTTTCATAACTCTTCTTACTAACTACAGAAAAACCGTCACATTCGTTACGACACAACCAACAGTCTGTCAGGAGAGAGAAAACAGCATATACGTGTATCATTACTCTATCCTGTTATCACGTTAGTATCACATTGTATTACTTAGTTACTAACAAAATTGCTTGTTCTTTTTGAATTAATATAACGAGAATTTTCAAAGTGTATTTTGACATTTTGAAATGAATTGAATAGGAACAAAGAAACAAAACCCAAAAATGAAAAATAACAGCAAAAGACATAAGAAATAGAACCCTTACTTTGCACGCCCCTAACTTTAGATCATTTTATCACACCCCTTTGGGTAAACATGCCATGATTTTTAATCAATTGTTTATCATCTCTAACCGTTTCATGGTGTAGATTTAAGCCATAGGCCATTTAATAATGTGTACATGGCAGTTAATCACGTGTTTAAATGTGTATGATTAAATCAATTATTGACATTATATAGTTATGTGATTATTATATATTATTATTATATTATAATATATTATTATTATTATTTTATTATTATTATTATTATTATTATTATTATTATTATTATTATTATTAATTATTATTATTATTATTATTATTATATTAATTATTATTATATATTATTATTAATTATTAATATATTATATATTAATATTATTATTAATTATTATTATTATTATTATTATTATTATTATTATTATTATTATTTTATTATTATTATTATTTATTATTATTATTATTTTCTATTATTATTATTATTAGTATTATTATTACTGTTATTATTATTATTAATTATTATTATTATTATTATTATTATTATTATTATTATTATTATATTATTATTATTATTATTATTATTATTATTATTATTATTATTATTATTATTATTATTATTAGTGCATGGGCCAGTGGGCGAAACCCTCCCTCCCCCCCCCCCCCCCCCCCCCCTGGGGGAGTTTTCGCCACATGGTTTTTTCTGAAACAGCAATATATCTTGAGTATTAATCCGGGTGTTACCGTTTTTTTCAAGTGTCATTTACGAGAGTTACGGCCCTTGAAAGGTCATTAGGTGCAATTTTTTGTGAAATCGTTTTTTTGCATAAAATGGTTGTTTATCACCTTAAAATTGTTTCACATACAATCAATAATGGAATTTTATTGTAATTTCTCATTTTTTGCCTCATCACAATCAATAATGGAATTTTATTGTAATTTCTCATTTTTTGCCTCATATCATAAAATATTTTACAAAGCCATATAGCGTTTTTAAATCTTTGATAGCCATTTTCTCTATAATTTGAAAAAAATCTATTACAGTGTACTTGTTTCCCTTCAGGATGAATAAACAAGAGGGATTTTGCACTAGCACAATTCAGGCATGCTTCAGGGACATATAACACAAATTAATCCGGGTGTTACAACAACAGTAAAAACCAATCAAGAAAGACAGCTGCACCAAGATAATTTTCTGTGGGTGTTCTGTAGGATGAAGGAGAACGTTTCCCTGGCTGGAAAGGTTGGCTTTCATCAACAACTCCAAACCCCCAAAATGAAAATGAAACCAACATGCCTTCAATTGTTGAATATATGCCTGTCATCAATGCTCCCATAACTGAAGCAGCTACAGTACAGAAGGTGCTACAACTATCTTTGGAGGCAACACAAGAGCTTGGTCAGCCATATACATTTGTAACATTTGACCTTGCTGTAGCAAAGAAAGTTTACGATATTGTCTGGCAAAACCCACAGCTTTACAAAACAGTCATTATTCACCTGGGTGTCTTTCACACCATAATGTCATATCTTGGTACCCTGGGAAAGCTCCAAAGTGGATCTGGTTTTGAAGAAATTGTGACTGAAGCAGGGCTATGTGCACATGGTTCTATGGATAGGGTTATGAGTGGAAAGAACTACAACAGGCTATACGAGTGCATGTGTCTGTTTTGGAGGCTCTAGAGAGGCTTCTGCTTGCAAAATTTGAGCAGGACACAGATTCAAAACTCAGTAAAGACCTCATGTCTTACATAAAGGAATTCACCGAAGGAATTTCAAGCCATACAGCTAATAAAATTCTCCAGTCAACTGTGTATGCTGAGTTATTTTCCCAGTATGAAGCCTTCAAAGAGAGTGTCCGCTCAGGAAAGTACGGAAAAACTGCACAATACTGGATCCAATACATGGACAGAGTTTGGCTTCTCCTCCAGTTTCTGCGAGCTACAAAGACAAACAACTTTCTTCTTCATATATCTTGTTTAAAAGAACTGTGCCCACTGCTTTTTACCATGAATCACCACAATTATGCCAAGTATCTCAGTGTATATTTTGTGTCACTAGCCAACCTGATTCATTCCCACCCAGGGGCAGAAGAAATGTTACAAGATAATGGATTTAGTGTCTCCAGATCATGGACGCCTGCTGGAAGAATAGCAGTTGATATGACCATTGAACAAACAATAAACAAACATGCAAAGACAAAAGGAGGCATTGTTGGGTTCAGCAAGAGTCTTCCAAGCTATTACCGTTGGAGTGTAACAAGACACAATCGAGCAGAATATGTATCAGCAACCCAAAGAATGATCAGCAACAACAACTGTATGGATATAGACACCCACAAAGAATTGAGCCTTGCAGAAAAAAAGAGTGAAAAGCGAGTGCAAAAGATCCTCCAGGCATTTTCAGCATTTATCAATCCCTTTGAAGTTGAAGATGGTCTGGTCTGTCTAGCTTCAGGAATGAAAGTGCAAGAGGATGTTGCTGATGACCTGCTAGCCGTGGAAAGAACAGGAAAAAGATTGTTTGAAAGTTTTGTTGAAAACAAAGACTGTAGAATTTCACAAGCCATTAGAAAGGAACAAGACCAAGACATTTGCATCATTGAGGAAAGTGGTAACAGTGAAAAAAGACATGAACGTGGTCAAAATCAAGGCACAAAGAAATTTATTTGGCCAGCTTCTTGTTTTGTCCCAAGAGCACAGTGTTGATCTTCAAAAAGTTCTTCAATATCCTCTAACACCTACTCCATGGTCGCTGGCTTCATCAGATGGTTTACCTCTGAAGACCAACAAAGCAACTCTGTTGCACAAGCTCACGCCTGACAATTCATTAATGTTCGGGGATTATTCAAAAACAAAAAAACAAACACCGTTTACATTGTTGATGGCAATGCACTGTTACAAACTCTGTCAGCAATCCCAAATACATTTGGTGAAGTAGCCAAACTTACATTTTCCTCCTTACCACAAGCAGCTTGTGTACACTTTGTGACTGATACTTACATAGAAGATTCAATCAAAGGTTGTGAGAGATTGAGGAGAGGATCTTCTGAAGATAATGCATACTTGTTAAGAGGATCTGCAACAACAGTGCCCAGACGTTGGAAATCATTTCTCAGCTGCGTTGATAACAAAAGATCCCTTATCAGGTTTCTCCTCAAGGAATGGGAAAGTAACGAATATGCAAAGAAACTGAGAAACAGGGAAATCTTCTTTGTCTGTGAAGAGAGATGCACCTTACTTTACAGTGACACGAATGAATTTACCACAGCTGTACCTTGTCTAGATCTCTACTCATCACAGGAAGAGGCAGACACACGAATTATACTGCACTGTCAATATGCTTCCCGCCAACCAAACTGTGAAACCATTGTTGTCAGATCACCAGACACGGATGTCTTCTTACTTCTCCTTTCATTCTCAGAGACAATTGGAAAGACCCTGATTTTTGATACTGGCTGTGGCAACAACAGGCGACAAACCAATGTCTCTCAGATAGCAAAGACTTTGTCTAAACAGATGTGTGATGAATTACTTGGTGTCCATGCATTCACAGGCTGTGACACAACAAGTTGCTTTGCTGGGCAAGGAAAGCTGAACGCTCTAAAATTTCTTCAAAAGGAGGAAGATCTTAGAATTCTGTTCTCCAGATTTGGAACATCAGCAGCTGTTTCGAGTAATGACTGTCTCATGTTAGAGTCATTTGTGTGCAAGCTGTATGGCAAAACCTCATGCACAAGTGTCAACAAAGTGATGTATGACATAGTTCGCCAGCGTTTCAAAGGAAAGAAAGGTACCATCTCATGCAGTGGTGGAATTGATCTGTGTCAGATGCCTCCTTGTAGTCAAGTATTGTCACTGCACATATCAAGAGCCATCTTTCAAACTCTCATTTGGAGGAATGCAGTGTGCCAGAATCCTAGCATTCCAAAACCAGAGGATAACGGTTGGCAGAGAAATTCTGCAAATGAATTGGAAGTACAGTGGTTCAAAGATGCTTTCATTCCAGATGAGTTGCAGGAAATTGTGTATGAAGAAAGCTGCACCAGTACTGATGAAGATACATATGCCGAGGATGGTAGTGATAGCTTTGACAGTGATTTCCTTGACGACACTTCAGAGGACGAAGAGGATTTTGCTACTGATGATGAGGATATGTAATAAATTGGTGAGCAGTGCAAACTGTTAAGGAGTAAAGCATGTTTGCAAAACACATAAGGATATTGTTTTGATGTACTTACTGCATCTTGAATCAAGAATCCCTTTTGAGTATCAATTATTCTTCATAATATAACAATGCGATTTCGTTCAAAAGTCTTCGGTAATGATGCTTCACTTGGGTTGTGAACAAATTAGTCTTTTTTCATGATATATCTATTGTTTTTACCACACCTTCAACTTACTTTTAAATGTGACAACTGGACATCAATACCATGTTTAAAAAGAATGAAAATTATGATGAATTTGGCATCCCACAAAGTGGAGAAAAATTTAAGGGTTGCGTACACTTTTAGTTTTTCCTGTGACGTAGAAATATGAAGGTTGTTGTTGAGGCTTGGGCCATAGCTTTCTTCAGTGCTACATTTTTAATGAACATGCTGTTTTTGGCCATATTTAAAATAATTTTTGTGTAAAACACTGAAATAGCCCATAAGTTTAGAGATGACACTTCATGAGATTACTGACAAATTGTTTCAACTTTCTGTGAATCTATATAATATTTACAAATTGAAAGCTTGTGCACATAGTTTGATAGTATATTCAATTTCCTTCAGTTTGATACCCAATTTGCATATATTTGAATTAATATTGTAGTCTCCAGAGCCTTTGAAAGAAATGTTGTCTCTTTTTTGCAAGGGGACACAATTCACTTTTTTTCAAAGGGCCATAACTCTCTTAAATGACACTTATTTTTAAGGTAACAGTGGAATTTGTATGGCCAATAAGTTCTATTATTTGAAAAACATAGTGGCATAAACTCCCAAAGGGGGGGGGGGGGGGGGGGGGGGGGGGGGGTCCCAGTGGCCTAAGCACTATATTATTATTATTATTATTATTATTGTTATTATTATTATTAATATTATTATTATTATTATCATTATTATTAAAGTGTCGCCTCCGCCGCCCCCCCCCCCCCCCCCTTCTTTTTTTTCCAGGCACAAACATATAAAACATTTCAGTTTTTTAAATTCTTTTCTTACAGGACCTTAACTTGTCATCCATATCCGGAAGCATCCCAGTCCGTGCACTCCTCTGTTCCTACAAATGCTTCAACGCATCTGGACATAGTTACTACGGTGTGGCTTTCCCGTAGACATAACAGATTGGTGTCTTGTTCCCGCCCTCATATAATTCCCATTCCTCATCTCCTAACCCCACCCTCATTTTTATCCTTTTCCTCTTAATACCAAGCTGCTTGAAGCTCTGAACTTTAAAATGTATTGAACAAAATGAACATTTCAGCTTTAAAAACAAGAGCAATGTACTGAACATTTCAGGCTCAAAATCCTTCTTCAGCCCACAACAGAAACAATTAGAATTGGAAAACTTCGTGGATAACCCGCAAATGGTCATAATTTGAAGTCAAGACAATGATAAAGTTTCATATTATTATTACTATATTATGTTGCTTCATTACTGCCTCTGATATATCTTGGAAGGGAGTTCCAGACACAGGGTGTCGAATATTAAACGATTGCTCGCCGATTTTCCAAGTCATATTTGGCTTCACAAGAATGTGATTATCCGATTTTGAGCTTTTTTCTGGCTGGGATATAAAATTTAAGCATTTCGTAAATGAACTCAGGACAATCATGCAGTGATATAAAAATAATAGTACCTACATATCTTGTATTCTACACGTTTCTCTACGGGAAGCGGGTAGTTTTCTCTTAACAAACCCGATGCAGATTGATTTCTCCTCTTTCCGTAAATAAGTCTGGCAGTATCGTTCTGGGCTGCCTGAAGGGCATTTCTCTTGTCAATTTATTTAATGTAAGATTAACTGACCAATTGATAATGATGATAATTTTTGGTGTCGAATTGCCACAATCGTAACAAATTGAAAACGAAATGAATATCTTTATGTTGTGTATATCGCACATGTGAAAGAAAGAGAGGAAGAGAGAGAGAGAGAGGGAGAGAGAGAGAGAGAGAGAGAGAGAGAGAGAGAGAGAGAGAGAGAGAGAGAGAGAGAGAGAGAGAGAATAAGTAGGAGTGAAATATCGGTTCAATGTTACAGTTATCGTTTAACGTTATAACAAGTGTAACTAAATGACAAATTGCCATATTTATGCACAATAAAGATCTATTATTATTATTATTATTATTATTATTATTATTATTATTATTATTATTATTATTATTATTATTATTATTATTATTATTATTATTATTATTATTATTATTCTTTATGGAAGGGAAGAGAGAATTACAATAATGTAGCTTTGACAGAAGGTCGAGGTGTCCCTTGTAATGAGATGTCTAACACTAGGTATTCTTCTCATTTCCCCTTACTTTACGATATGATTTACTTTGTTGGTAAAAGACATCCCTAAATCAATAAATAAGCCCAAGTTTCTAACAACCTTAGCAGTTTCAATTACAGTTTTTCCTAAAACTATTTGAATCCACAATTTACATGTTTAAGAATTGCTGACCTAGCGATAAAGATTATATCAGTTTTACTATCGGTAAGTTATAGTCTGTTTTATTCCATCTATGTTTTCAATTTAGCAAAGCAAAATTGGAAACGTTAAATTGAGAGATGTAACTGGTCGTAAATTGCTGACTTAAAGATTTATCTGTCAGCTGCATAAACTGTTAATGGACATTAAAATTCGAAATAATTTATCCAACGGATTTTATGTAAATTGCAAAAAGAATTGGACCATATGCTAGCAATTTGTCGACGATTCATTAAGCTTCGAACCGTTTCAGCCCCATCCATTCATACCAAATATATACGTTCGAGTAGGTTTAACAGATAAATGCAAAGATAATAGTTAAGAACTGCTTTTTCCAGGATTTTTTAAAATAAAGGTAAAATTTGAAAAGGGACTATAGTTTTTTAATTGCTATATTCTAAAGAGGGTTTCTTTAAAGGTTATTAAAACTAGTATTAGTTAAAAATTACTATTAATTATTTATTATTATTATTATTATTATTATTATTATTATTATTATTATTATTATTATTATTATTATTATTATTATGATTATTATTATTATTATTATTATTATTATTATTATTATTATTATTATGATTATTATTATTATTATTATTATTATTATTATTATTATTATTATTATTATTATTATTATTATTATTATTATTATTATTATTATTACCGTTATTATTGTTATTCCGTAATAATATAATAATAATAATAATAATAATAATAATAATAATAATAATAATAATAATAATAATAATAATATATGTTATTATCATCATCATCATCATCATCATCATCATCATCATCATCATCATCATCATCATCATCATCATCATTAATTATTATTATTATTATTATTATTATTATTATTATTATTATTATTATTATTATTATTATTATTATTATTATTATTATTATTATTATTGTTATTATCGTTATTATTATTGTTATTCCGTTATTATTATAATATAATAATAATAATTATTATTATTATTGTTCTTCTTCTTATTATTATTATTGTTATTATTAATATTAGTATTATTATTATTGTTATTATTATTATCATCATTACTATTATTATTGTTCTATAATTATTACCGTTTTTATTGTTATTATTATTATTATTATTATTATATTATTATTATTATTATTATTATTATTATTATTATTATTATTATTATTATTATTATTATTATTATTATTAATATTAATACTTAATAAACAATAGTGCGGCTATGTGGTCTTGTGGTGTGACACTCGCTTTCGGATCGGAAGGTCCTGGGTTCGAGCCTTGCTCAGTGCATAGTTGAGTCCTTGGAAAAGGCTATTTACTCACATTCTCTCTCAGGATAAAATGAGTACCTGGCCGTCAACCCGTTATCTTTGACGTAAAAATTGTAATATCGCATAACAGGCGTCATGTCTCCTTCTTTATGTTAGGTGTCGCTGTTGGTCAGGGACCGTTTTCAAAGCGCTTTGAGCATGCTTAGTGGATATTGCGCTATATAAAATCTCAAGTTTTCTTCTTCTTCTTCTTCTTCTTCTTCTTCTTCTTCTTATTATTATTATTATTATTATTATTATTATTATTATTATTATTATTATCATTATTGCCATCATCATCATCATCATCATCATCATCATCATCATCATCATCATCGTCACAATCAGCAATCACATTCTTTATTTTTTTATAAATATTATAAAATGAATTAAAAGTTCTAATCATAAATATGAAACTGTCTAGATCAATTGTCCCCTAGCAAATTTCAAAGATCAAAATAGTGCTCAATATTATTTTGATTAAAACTATTGTACTATTTTTATCGAAAGTGTATATGTTCTTTACAAAACTATAGGAAACACACGGTGTGAATTACCATTGTAACAGCCAGACGGTAAGACGAAAGGGCAGGATGTGTAGTCCAGTAGATTTAGGGTATGACCCTGAAGAAATATATAAAAAGCTAGTTTTTAGTCTGATGAAACTACACCATATTCTTAGCCTCTCATGAGAAATCCACAATCAGTCCATGGTTAAAAAAATTACAGCCGTTTTAAATTGAACATCTGTATTATAGTCCGTTCTACAACCTGTGCGCATGCGTTGACGTGGATATCTTTACAACCTTTTAATATATTTTAATGATAATTGGCTCGAACAATATAATTCAATTGTTATTGTTAGTGACGCTCAGTAGATTTTTTTTTTCATCGGATACAGTACTATACTTTGGGATTTGTCTTTCGAAGGGCTGGGATGAGTGAACATTTTGATGGTTTACATTAACGATTTTTGACTCCATGAATTCTGTTGTGATTCCGATCTCTGAACTCCCCACAGACTTGACCAGTGGTTTACTTTTCACATGTGCACAACTTATTAAAAGTGCCACCTTTGGTTCAAAATGACACGGCGAATTGTGCACTATGCACACACTTGACAAAAACAAATGTTTCAATCAATTGTTGACAGCCAGAGGCGTAGCTTTCTGTTGTGACTTTGACATTTATTTAAAAAAACTGATTACATGACAATATGGAATAAGCATGCAAATTTGTCACAGGAAAATTTACAAGTATTTCTTCGGAGAGGCGAAGCGCGGAATCCCTTTTCATGGCATGCGGCGAAGAACAATGCTATTAACAGATGGCAACAACCAGGACCTCAGAGTGGAGAGGTCAAATTACGAACACTTAAATATTTAAATAATTTAATTTTGCATCTCTTGTATTTAAAAACTGTGGTTCATTTGAAAGGTTATACTATACTGCACAAAACTTAAATGGAATCTTTTAAAGAAGTTCAGATTCAGTGATTTTTCACATTATCACATTCAAAGCCTTCTCCTCCCTCCCCCCTCCTCTCCCAGTGAACATAATTCAAGAATGGCAAACATGTACCGTACTCGATGGCTGACCAGTGGATTTACCTGACATGCATTATCCGACCTTTATGAATTGTCTTGCTCAACAGTTGCTCGGGGATTATGTCCTAGTGAAAGGCATTTCTCCTCGTCTTCTCGAAGACGGGCGTAAAAACTTGGAGGGTCCTCTGGTTTTTTACATCATTTTTCTTTGTCCAAAAAAATGTTTAAGCACCTAACGGGCTGCTTGTGTAATCCAATATATTACATATCCATGTCCACCAGGAAAGAGATAAATTATAAACGCTTTAAGCCTGTTTTCAAATCTGTTAAGCAGCGGTTTGGGTCTAATTATTAGGAGAATCCTTCAAAAAAATTTTGTTTTTGTTTTTGTTTTTTTAAGGGTTTTACGGCGCTTGCGACACATTAAGGTCATATCAGCGCCAGTTAAAAATGAAGAAAATGGGATAGTAAAAAGTTCTAGAATTACAATTAGAGCACAAAATAAAAGGTGAGACAAAGGGGAATTGGTTCAAATAGGGAAGAGATGTAGATTCCAAGAGCACACCGTCAAAGTACTTAGTTTGAGATCACCTAAAAGTCGCATCCAGACACAAGCACAGGTCCCAACTAAGAGTAAGAGGAATATACTCAAATGTTTACAAATCATATAATATAATATGTACACTAAACATTTACTGAATGCAACTTTGTTATGATAATTTTTCCCATAACTGTAAATATTTTAAAGTTTAAGTCATATTTTTTTCCAAACCACGGAAAGATCAAAGGAATTCGGCATTGTGAGAAAACTAATTGGTCTATCTCTATCGGTATTCAAAATTCGTAACGTCACTTAAAATATAAGCCTGCATGCAAATAAA